>NC_137039.1:6421656-6486656 GCF_032717465.1 Coenobita brevimanus
ATACATGAGAGTTGTACTCCACACAGGGAAGCGGATAAAACGTCTGCATATATATGTGCAGGGGCAAAGAAGGAACGGAGTCGAAGCTTAGCACACCCAATCGTTTGGAAGCAGATTTTACAAGAGATGTAATATGATCTTTCCAAGACAAGTCCTCGAGCAAATGAAACCCTGCAAGCATGTTCAACGATGATGCAGGATTAAGTTGAGAGTATTATTAAAACATAAGTGGGTATACCTGTGGAAGATTGTGTCGGGTTGATGAGGTGCAGAAAACTGGAGTCTTTGATGCATTAAAAACAACCAGATTATTTTTACCCCAGTCAGAGATACGAACCAAGTCAGACATTAGGTGTGCCATAGCCTCATCCCTTGCCTGTAGAAGTAACTGCTGAGATGGACGTTGTGGGAATCGAATGGAAAAGCGTAGAAGGTGTGGAGTCATCAGCGTATGAATGGATAGGGTTAGATGTACAGCTTAGAAGGTCATTGATGAATAAAAGGAATAGAGTTGGTGATAGGACAGAGCCCTGAAGAACACCACTGTTAATAGATCTAGAAGAACGATAGCCGTCTACAACAGCGGCTATAGAACGACCAGAAAGGAAGCTAGAGATGAAGGCACAGATAGAAGGATAGAAACCGTAAGAGGGCAATTTGGAAATTAAAGATATGTGCCAGACTCGATCGAAAGCCTTTCAGATGTCAAGTGCAATGGCAAAGCTTTCGCCAAAGTCCGAAAGGAGGATGACCAGGAGTCTGAAAGGTAGGTGAGAAGATCCCCTGTAGAGCGTCCCTGACGGAACGCATACTGACGATCAGAAAGAAGGTTGTGATAGGAAAGATGCTTTAAAATTTTTCTATTAAGAAATAACTCGAAAACTTTTGAGATACAGGATGTTAAAGCAATGGGGTGCTTTGGAGCCGCCATTGAAGTGGTCGAGCCTGCCACTGACAGTGAACAGTCGCACTCTCATGAATCATTAATAATATATCTTTGTATGGACTTATGATTTAAATTAATGTTTGTAATGTGTAGAGGAATTATTTTTTTCTCAAATAATTGGGAAGAAATGAAGGCAAACTACTTATTATTTTCATAGTATTACGTAAAAAATATTTATCCAGCTAGACTAGCATCAAATGAACTCCAAGATCCTCATTTATTTTGCATTAGTAGTCTTTTATTGTACTGAAAGAGGTGGAGTTACATTACTCACTATTGGCTGGAACGAAATACTTTGTAATTGCCCTCTTCAAGTCGATTACTAGCCAATATAAGTAAAAAATCGGTACGACGCTCGTAACATCCCAAATATCCAAGTGGCGCATGCGCATTGAAGGTACAGTCCCAGGGACAAGATAGACTCTGCTTTTGTTTACTAATATTGCGGCACCCAAGATTTTGTAATATTCACATTTGAGGACATCAAGATAATTTCAGAAAGGCTGTCTTAGATAAATATTTTTACAGATCAGCTTCTAACTAACTGCTCTATGCTGCAAGATATTACCAAATTCTTCTGTTACTGTGCTTTCATTTCACCAAAGATTTTGTGTGCATGTGGGACAAGGGGGATGTTGTTGATAGTGAGGTGTGAGTTATGACTGTATTCTACCATAAAAGAGGCCATTCTGAGTCTTTTTGTAGTACACCAGTTATGAAGTGTGTGTGGGAGTGTTAAGTCATCTGGGTAGGAAGCAGTGTGTACTTTGTGAGTGAAAGTGAAAAGCACATATTTTTATATATATACATATATTTTTCTATATATACTTATTATAGAGAATATATTCTACTCTGGATTGATTAGCCACCTTGAGAAATATATACATACTTTATTTGGCACTATATTATCCAAATTGTTTATTTTGTAATTTCATCATTCATAATCTGAGGAAATTGATGGCCACCCCTATTAATGCACAGGGGAACACAACAGTACGATCCTGACATCTCAGATTCTCAGCGTGCGTCCTCTCGACTTCAGTCCAGCCTTCCGACCTCCCTCAGAGCAGGCAAAAAATGACTGTTGACCGTTCCTGGATTTGGGATGGTTTGTCGAAATCGTTGACTGAAGGCGAATTTAGCCACTAATAAATTTAAGTTAGTAAATCGTCTCAGAGGAGGAAAATATGACTTTCCTCATTGAAACCATATATTAAGAGATACAAATCTACTCATTTCTAAAGAATTAACATAGAAAACATTAAATTATAAGGGATGAATGAGCTGACTAGTTGCTAGACTTGCCAGATTAGAATATTTTTACCTTTTTGTATGACTCATACAAATGAATAAACTCGTTGTGTGTATTCATTGGAGAGTGTAAGTGGTTTTGTAAGTAGGAATGACATTAATCCTATCACAAGTGCACACAAACAAATGCAGCATATGATTCATGAGCATGCGTGTCCTACGACGTCTGTGGCAGGCTCGACCATGACGATTGTCATTTGTCTTCCACCCCATAAAGTACCCCATTGGACGATAGTTAGAGGGTTGGGAATGGTCACCCTTCTTTGGGACTGGCTGAATGAGAGCAAACTTCCAGCAAGAAGGAAAGGTACAAGTTGACAGACAAAAGCGAAAGAGTTTGCCTAGGCAGGGAGTAAGCACAGAAGCACAGTTCTTGAGAACAACAGGAGGGACTCCATCAGGCCCATATGCCTTATTAGTACTGAGGCCAGCAATGGCAGAAAATACATCAGCTGAAGAAATTTTAATGTTAGCCATGAGGAAGTCAGAGGGGGGAAGTGAGGGAGGAACAGCACCGGAATCGTCTAAGGTGGAGTTGGAGGAGAAAGTCTGAGCGAAGAGATCTGCTTTATCAGTAGAAGCAATAGCTACAGAGCCATCAGAGTAGAAAAGAGGAGGGAAGGATGATGAGGTAAAGTTGTTAGAAAGGTTTTTGGCAAGGTGCCAGAAGGAGCGGGAAGAGTTCGAGTTAGAGAGTTGAGAGCATTTTGTACAGATGAAATTATTTTTAGCAGAGCGAAGAACAGACTTAGCACGATTCCGGGCAGAAATGTATAAAAGATGTGATTCAGGGGTGGGTTGGCTCCGGTACCTTTTATAGGCCCTCTCCTTGTTGCGGACAGCATTAGAACAAGCGTGATTAAACCAAGGCTTTCGTGGATTAGTCAAAGGATATGAGAAAGGAATGTATGCTTCCATGCCCGAGAGAATAACCTCTGTAATGTGCAAGGCACACTCAGATGGCTCCCGGCCATGGAAGCAAAAATCATTCCAGGGAAAATCAAAGAAGTACTGCCTGAGGGCCTCCTAATCCGCAGCTCCAAAGTGCCAGAGACGACGTTTTTTTGGAGGGTCCGCAGGCTGTACCGGAGCGATAGGACAGGTTAAGGTGATAAGGTTGTGATCGGAGGAGCCCAACGGAGAGAAAAGATTAACAGTGTAAGCAGAAGGATTAGTTGTAAGAAAGAGATCAAGTATGTTGGAGCTCTCTCGAAGGCGGTCAGGGATACTAGCCGAATTATCAATGATAATGATGGATAGTGACTATGACCCATCGGGGGATTCGTGTGATGAGCCGGGTGAGGAAATCGTGCCAGAAACTACTAGTACGAGTGCTTCAGTGTCCCAAGTTATCCCTAGGTCCAAGGGAAAGGAGCCATTAGTGCAGCAAGGGAAGGAATTTGGGAAGGGAATGAAAAGGCGGCAGGTTAGCCCCAGAACAATGGCCCTGCGTGACCCAGCCCACCATGAGTCCCGAGGTGATTCACCTCCTTGTTCCCCAAGCCCCACTTCACTCATTTTTTCCTCTTCTGCTGAATTTTCTCCGGAGTCTTCGTCGTCGGAGTCACCACCAGCATCAACAGTGAAGGCAGGCCGTAGAGGAAGAGGTAAATCCCTGACCCGTAAAAGTAGAGTTGCCAGTAGAGTAAGGGCTGCTAGTGCTGTACGGCAACCCAGGGTCAGTGCGAGTGACCTTGAACCAGATAAATCTGCCTCACAGCCACCCTCCACCCTCACCCACCCTACACCGCCACGACAGGGAATCCTGGACGCCTTCACGTGGACGGAAGGGTCCGATTTTGTCCCTGAACATCTCCATTTTGACGAGAGTTCCTCAGGAATACAGCCTGCCTTCACTCTTGACGAGGATGCTGAGTGTGTGGACTTCCTTTTGGCCTTCCTCGATGACGAAGTCATGCAGCACATATGTGATGAGACCAACAGGTATGAATCACAACGTGCTGCAAGTGGTACAGGTGCAGCCAAGATGCAACAGTGGTCCATACTGGGAGTTCAGGAGCTGTATGTGTTCTTCGCCCTCATGCTTCTCATGCCACACTCAAAGAAACATTAGTTGGAAGAATACTGGTCCATGGACCCCTTACTACCCTCACCCACCTTCAATAAGTACATGGCCAGAGATCGCTTCCGGAACATCATGGGAAACCTGCACTTTGCCGACAACGATGTACTTTCCCAAACCGACCCACTCTGGAAGATCCGGGAGATTCTGAGCAGAATGAAGGATAAGTTTATGACATTCTTCCACCCCTTTCAGAAGGTTGTCATTGACGAATCCTTGGTTTTGTTCAGAGGACGTCTTAGGTTTGTGCAGTACATTCCAAGCAAACGCCATCGCTTTGGAATCAAGTTCTTTGTACTGTGCGACTGTAAGATGGGGTACATCCTTGACTTCGTCATTTATTCAGCCAGCACTGTCGATCTTGATAAAACACACCCCCTTGGCTTCTCAGTCTGTGTAGTGAAAGTGCTCCTTGAAAGGTATTTTGGTGGGAATCATGTGCTGTATACAGACAACTATTATACAGCACCGAAACTTGCCAAATACCTTTCAGAGCACGACATCGGCTCCTGCGGCACTGTCAAGAGTAATCGTGCCCACTTCCCTAAATTCCCAGAGGCAGGAACCTCGCAGCGAGGAGACGTGCACCTACGCAAGTCTGAGAAGATGCTGGCAATACGGTGGCATGACAAGAGGGTCGTGCACATACACACCAACGTACACAAGGGGGAAATGACAGACAGTGGGAAGGTCGACCGTAGGACAGGCGAACCTGTGAGGAAACCTGATGCTGTCTTAGACTACAATATCAACATGCGGCTGGTGGACAAGTCCAACATGATGATTGGAGAGATCGACTGCCTCAGGAAGAATACTAGGTGGTACAGGAAAGTTTTTCTGCATCTCATAGACATGACGATGCTGAACGCCTTCATCCTGTACAAGATGAAGGTCAAGCCACCCAAGTCCTTCTCCCTGAGGTTGTTCGCCAGGACTTGTGTTCAGCAGCTGCTTGAAAGATATAGTAGGGTGACAGCAGCAACTCCAAGGCACCATGCAGTAACGCTTCTCGACAGACTTGAGCAGAGGGCGTACATGGATCGGCACAGACTGGTGCAAATGCCTGCCACAACCAAGAGGAAGGCTGCGATCCGCAGGTGCCAGGTGTGTGCACATACCACCCGACGCACACCTGAGCACAAACGCACCTCTTGGCAGTGCGCTGAGTGCCAGGTTCCCCTCTGTGTTACCTGCTTCTTTGATTACCACAGCCAGAAGCAGTTCTAAAAGTGCAAGTGGGAAAGGAAAATAATGTGTAAATAATGTGTAAATAGCAAGTGAAAGCAATGGATGTACAGTACATATGACTGAACAGTGTAATATAGTTTTATGTTACTGCAAGTGACAGTGAATAACATAGTGTAAGTAAAATAGAAGTGTAAATATTGAAAATACAATAGAAAATGTAAATAGAAATGTAAGTAATTAGTAATATAAGAATATGAGTACAAATACTTGAGGTTATAACAGTGAAAGTGAATCCGTGGCTCTACGTATTTTACTGAATGAAAAATTGAATGACTTCAGTGACAATAAACTAATACTACTGAAGGAAACTTGTGGATAAAGACTGCAGATATATATAAGTGTTATATAGTAATAGAAATATAAAGTGTGAGGGGTTTTATGAATAATAAATGACAGAATACCAACAGCGAACTATACTCCTTTCGCAGCAAGAAGTCCGTTCAGGGTGTGGCAGAAGTTGGAATTTCCCCAAGTGCGACGTTGCCAATTTGACCACCAATTATCGGATTATCACTCTGTCTCCCTACCTACCCCCATCCCACCTGTTTCTCTCTCTCTCTCTCTCTCTCTCTCTCTCTCTGTATATATATATATATATATATATATATATATATATATATATATATATATATATATATATATATATATATATTGTATATATTTATTATTTATTTTCAACTTTTTTTTCCACACCACCTATGAGGTAAAAGTCTAGGCGCATTTTATTTTTAAGGGGTTTCCCCTGTTGGCCTAATCCTCTCTCTGATCTATAATCATAATCTTCTTTGTCATCAGAACTTTCTGTTACATTGACGAGAGAGAGAGAGAGAGAGAGAGAGAGAGAGAGAGAGAGAGAGAAACAGGTGGGATGGGGTAAAATGCCCGCTGTGCCCGCTGCCGGACCTCCCACCTCACCACCCCCCACCCCACCACCGGGCCGCCACCGCACCACCACCCCAGGAGGACACAACAGTGGGGTTAGTGACCCCAATCAAGAGGGTCACCAGGACACTACGGTCCTGGGCCCTTGTTCCCCGCAACTGCCCCAACACCAGGTGACCGGGGAAAGGCAACTACCTTGCGGGCGGAACAACCATCATCAGAAAAGGGGTGGGACTGAACTAGCTTCAGTCCCAAGTAACACCGTATTGACGGCAATTGTTACACCCTCTAGGGCAGGAGGCCCAAGGGCAGGAGGCCCAAGGCTACGGCCTAATAAAGTGTACGAGGGTAAGGCGACCCAAGGCTCCAGCCTTAGTACACCCCGGAGAGAGAGTTGCCCCAGTGCATCCCTCTCCTGCTGTTCTCTCCTACAGGAGCAACACCGCGCCGATGGTCCCTATACGTGGTGGGGAAAGGAACGGCCCCATACGCCCTTCAGTTGCTTCTGGTCGGAAAGATCAGCTCCCAGCTACGGCCAGAGTACGTACCAGGGTAAAGAGCCCCTGCTATCGTACGTGTAGCTTTTCCCTACTACGGGAGCAACACCGCGCCGACGGTCCCTATACGTGGCGGGGAAGGAGCGGCCCTGTATGCCCTTCAGTTGCTCTCTGTAAGACGGGTAGGCATCCGGCTCCGGCCGTGGCACGTACCAGGGTAGAGAAGCCCCTGAAGATAGCCTCAGTACGTACTGGAGAGAGTGTGGCCTCTGTGCCCCTCACTCCGGCTTGTCCCCTACTACGGGAGCAACACCGCGCCAACGGTCCCTATACGTGGCGGGGAAGGAGCGGCCCTGTACGCCCTTCAGTTGCTCCTTGTACGCCGGGTAAGCTCACGGCCACAGCCAACGTACGTACCAGGGTAAGGCGACCCAAGGCTCCGGCCTCAGGACGTACCAGAGAGGACACGAGTGACGTGAGTCCTTCTCCAGCCTCTTCTCTCTGTGGGAGCCCTTCGTCACCACCCAGGAATATAGCCCCAGAGGTGACACTAGAGTGGTGGCAAGGCCCGATATCGGACCTACCTCCCACCCCTGGGAGATCCTTGTTCCTGCCCGAGTCCCAAAGGAGAAGCTGCCGCAGCCCAGCCCTGTCGGCGCCTCTCCCCCTAGGTGCCCGCAGTCCCAGGACAACCAGGCCAGACCCACTGGCTCCCGACGAAGGCGATCCCAGCTCCCTCACTCCACGGAGCCAGAGACAACAGGCCCGACTGCTCCAGCTGTTCGGCCCCAGTCCCGAGGGCCACCTCTCAGGTCGAGGCCCCCAGACAGGAGGGCCTCCCTGCACCACACCAACGAGGCCCCAACTCGAGAGCCAACTCCCAGGTCGAGGCCCCCAGACAGGAGGGTCTCCCTGCACCACACTGACGAGGCCCCAACTTGAGGGCCACCTCTCAGGTCGAGGCCCCCAGACGGGAGGGCCTCCCTGCACCCCACCGACGAGTGTGACCTGGGCAGTGACTCCCCTACGGGTAATCCCTTGCCCTCTGCAGGCCGGGTCCCCCTAGGGATCTACCCTCACGCCCTTGTCACGGAGTGAACATTACCCAGGAGATACAGGTAAATAGTGATGCCCCTTGTGTCAAGAACAAATCGGGGAAAAGAACAGTGAACAGTGACTAAGTGAAGAACAGTGCAGTTACCAATAGTCCAAAAGAACTCAGTGTCAGCACGAGAGAGAATAAACCTTAGAGTAATTATCCAAGTCCCCCCAATAAAAGAACTTTCTGTGAACGCATAAGGCTAGGGTGCGCGGGCCGGTCAAAAGCCTGAGTGTGAGTGTCGCCGTGACCAGGTGACTGTGTCAAGTGTCGCTATCCGCACCCTATCTTATTTATAGTAATATTTCCCCTACAGACTCCCAATCTTGTTTATCCCCTTTGTGATCAGTTCAGTGTATATCCTGCCTAAAAGTGACACATAGACAATACCATATATAATTCAAGATATCCCTGTATGAGCATTGTAATGTGTACTGAGTAACTATATTTTGTGGTGCTGAATGTTAACTCTGTGTCCCTGTTCCCCTGTATCTCAAATATCACTCTGTGTTGTATTGTAACGGTTAGAATTAAGGTAATAGATGTGTTAAGGTGTACTGCCTGGTTTTTATGTCCTGTTCCTTTGTTGGTGCTTTACTTCCGGTCTAGAAAGAGGACCCCGCTTCAGTCGCTAGTGTTTTTAGGACGAGAAGTCGCCTTAAAAACACCAGCATAACATGGGGGTAGGTAGGGAGACAGAGTGATAATGCGATAATTGGTCGTCAAATTGGCAACTCTATGGCGTGGCAACATGGGAAAAAAGCGCTGCCACTTGTCATAGAATTCATTTAAATCGTTGTTATAATTCTAAAAATTGATACTCAAAGTACTATATAGCTTCCTTTACTATATACAGAATATAAAAAACAATTTCAAATAGCACATAGATGGGAAATAAGAGAGAGAGAGGCATGTACTACGGTTGATTTGGCAGCATCGCTAGAGGTGATTCACCAGGTGGGCCCCACCCTGAACGGACTTCTTGCGGTGAAATGACTATAGCGCAAGTTGGAAGGTCATACGCGCTTGTAATTTTCATTGCTTTCACGGTGTTTTTTTTTTTGGAGTATGGATCCAAAACTACTTGATAATCATAGAATAGTGTTTCTAGAGATAATATCTGGCTGTGGTAATCATATTATGGGTTTTCGGGAAGTGTAAAGTGGAGACTTCGTTACCCAACTTCAGAGGTCTCCACAAGTACTACGGTAATCGACGAAGGTTCAACAAACATCCCAGGAGAAAGCTGAAGGTATGTGCCATATGCATATGTAATTTTAATATTCTAGGACTAATAACTGATTTTTCGTAAATATTTTTTGAGAGTCTGTCGGAGCCCAAATATGCCCACGGGACATGCAAAACATTGGAAAACAAGCCCGCGGTGTAAGGGTTAAAAACCCAACGAACACCTTGGTTCAAAAACCGTAGGCATCAGGCGAGTTGTAGCATGGCTGCCGCTACACCAGTACTCCCTGGTGGCAGGTACATCAGTTACGCTGTGTTAGCCATGATATAGCCACTCTATTACAGAGCTCAGTGCTGTGTACACATCACTCAGCTGTATAACATGGAGGGCTACCTCCCAACGAGCGTGTGACTTACGGCCGCCTTATTAAAACATCCGCATTCGTCATCGCCATCATGGTAATCTCACTGAGCTTTATAGTATGGAGAGGCTTTCTCATTGGCAGCACAGCATAATTTATGTAGCTGCCTCCAGGGCAGCGCTGGTGTAGTGGCAGCCATGTTACACCACGCCTGATGACCGCATTTTTGTACTGAGCTGCTCTTTGGGTTTTTGAAAGCACCTGATGATTCCAGAAAATATAGTGCCATGGTCCACTGTACAGCTTATGGATACAAAAATGAGCACAGGAATGCATCGAGGAGAGATGGCGTTACATTTCACAGGTAAGAAATTAAAATGCCAACGATAACAACACAAGCCGCCACCACACCCCCAGGAGGAGGACACGGAGGGCTGGACGGAGCATGGATTGCGCCCAGGCAACAGGGCCAAAAGATCACCTGGGCTACGCGCCCCTATTCCCCGGAACTTGCCCGCCACCACCACCTCAGTCAAAGTGCACTAGCTTCCGGGTAAGCTGACCACTGACAGGATCGGGGTGGAACTGGCCTAGCAGTTCCGAGCAACACCCCAGCCACGATCTATAGTCGGGCATCTGGGACAGCCGATAGCCACTCAGTTAATAAAGAGGCGGCCTATAGCCGCTCACAAAAAGAAAGGGCCACGGCCTATACCCGGACCGTCAATTAGGAAACAGCCTATAGCCGCTCTGCCTAGTGCTGCTCACACCCCCTACAGAAACCAGCGACAGCCTATAGCCGCGATGGGGAGAGACAGGTACGTCCCCTCTCCTTCTGTAGTTGCCTCGGAGGGCACGCCACCGGCGACAGCCTATAGCCGCGCCCGTAGGGAGGAGCCGGCCTGGAGCTACTCCTCTCCTGCACAGTGCCCTCCTTGCGGGACCTCGGTGACGGCCAATAGCCGCACCGGCAGGCAGGCAAAGACCTATAGCCACACCTTGCCTGAGTGCCCGTTAGGCAGTCGGGCCCCGGCGATGGCCTGTAGCCGTGCTGACAGCGAAGGGACGGCCTGTAGCCGCCCTCCATCTGTTGCCCAAGGGAACCTAGTGACAGCCTGTAGCCATGCCGGGCAAAGTCACCAAAGTCTCTTGCCCCCTGTGACTCCACAACGAAATGGTGAGCTGTGCTCAGTCCTGCCCTCTGGCAGGAGCACAGGTTACCCACATGTCGACCCAGACCGAGGCAACCTCCAGGAGGAAGACCACTATTCGGAGGATTGGTGGAGTGGCCCTGTACTGTCCCCGGGGTTGTTCTCCCTACATCAGGAGGAGGAGGACGCCAGCCTGACAGACTCCGGCCGAGAGCGACGCCGCAGCCCAGCCCTGACGGCAGAGCCCCCAGCAGAAGACTGCAGCTGGTGCCCCTCTGAGGACATCCCCTGGACCCCCAGCCGGGCCCATTCCCCACCCCAATGAAGGCGACGCCCGTCCTTCACCAGGCACTTGAGTGAGTGCCTCCAATGCTTGTTTGGCCCCATTCCCAAGGGTCAGACCCCAGTCCCCAGTCCCAACAGTGAGGGGCCTTTCGCCACGCACAGTCCGAGCTCCAGAACAGAGACGGCGCCCCTGAGAGTGGTCCCGTGGCCGCGGGACAAAGGGACTCCCACAGGGCCTCCACCCACCCCGGGCCGAGAGTTTGAGCCCTGGACCTTCCCTTCCCCCAGTGAGTGAAACCAAGTGTGCACGAAAAGACAGTGAATTCATAGTAAACAGTGGGATCGGCACTAAGAGTATAGATGTGAGTTCACAGTGAACACAGTGAGGCCAGAAAAGACCAAAGTAAGTGAATATTGAAGAACAGCCGTAAAATGCAGTATAGTACCCCCAGAAGCTCCCAGACACCCCCACAAGGAGCCCACAGAGGAGCAATGACTATGTGTCGGGACTCGGAGCAACAACGGCATAAGTCAGCTCGTGCCGTGCACCCCTATGACCCAGAACTCGCCCACCACAACCACAACAGGAATACTAGACTACCTTCTGGACGAGCCTTCCCCAACCAGCTTCGGGATGGAACTGTTTCTCCAGCTCCTGCCAGCACCCCTGAGACAGAATAGCCGCTCACCCCTTGCTAAGGAGACGGCCTGTAACCGCTCTGAGGGCAATAAGGAGACGGCCTGTAGCCGCTCCCGCCTTCATCAGGAAATGCCCTGTAGCCACTCTGAAGGTGTCTTTCTTGAGACGGCCTGTAGCTGCTCACCTCTCGATAAGGAGACGGCCTGTAGCCGCTCTGAGGGTAATAAGGAGACAGCCTGTAGCCACTACGAAGGTGTCCTTCCAGAGACAGCCTGTAGCTGCTCAAACTTCCTGAAGGAGATGGCCTGTAGCCACTCCCGCCTTCGTCAGGAGATGGCCTGTAGCCGCTCCGAAGGTGTCTTCCCTGAGACGGCCTGTAGCCGCTCAACCCTCCTGAAGGAGATGGCCTGTAGCTGCTCTGAGGGGAACCAGGAGACTGCCTGTAGCCGCTCCCACCTTCATCAGGAGATGGCCTGTAGCCACTCGGTCTGCTGGTAGCTGCTCACTCCCCCAGGCCACTGCCAGTAGCCGGGCCTTGGCGACGGCCAGTAGCCGCGCCCCCAGGTGGCCACAGCCAGTAGCTGGGCCCTACGGCAGGAGATGGCCTTTAGCCACTCCTCTGTCTGAAGCTGACGCCTGTTCCCCGACCCACGACCCAGAGGGAGTCTCAGGCCTAGAGGAGTACTGGAGAGGCTCCTTGGTCTCCCCTGGCCTCTTCTCCCTACAACCGGATCTGGAGGAGACCCACCTGTCGGACCCCGACGGAGACCAGTGCCGCAGCCCCTTTCTGATGGCGCCGCCAAGCCCTGGGGATCACAGGCCTCAGGAACCCCAGACTGCCTCCAGGACTCCTGGGCAGGAACTCCCCACACCTCAATGTCAGAGATCTTCGTCCTCCATCAGGAGCCTGAACGAAAGGTTCAGGCAGTTATTCGGCCCCAGCCCTGAGGGCTGTACTCCAGTCCCCAGCTCCGAGAGTGCGGGACCCTTCACCACCCACAGCCCTGGACGAGAACGGACGCCCCTACGCGTGATCCCGTGGCCTCTGGATATAGAGGCCCCCGGCGGAACCCAGCCCCATCAGTAGCGGAGCTGTGACACCCCACCACCCTTGTAACTGACTGTCACGACGCCTGGACCCGAAAGGAGTGACAGTGATAGTACAGTGTCTGTGACCTAGTGATATAAAGGCAGAACAGTGAACTAACCCTCTAATAGAAGTCAGTGATAATACCAAAGTGGTGGAGTGAGTAACAGCGACAGTGTAACCACAAATACAGCCACCCAGTGAGAGTCGAGTCTATCAGAGTGAATATGCTACCACCAGAAAATACCTCCTGATACTAAGACCATATTCAGACCCCAGTGCCAATGAAACACTTACCAGCAAGGAATAACAATAGTAACTCCTCGAATATAGAAAACCCGGACTTCCCATAATTAATAACACTCTGCCTCAAGTGCTATTCACTGTGACCCGAGCAGTATCCTGCGCGATACTGATAACCCATATCTAGATATAAGAGTTGTAATTGCCCAGTGTATCTGTATCAGCGACATCTACTCGTTCCCCTGACCAACTTAGTAATACACGTGTAAGGTTGTTGCCTTGAGTTTTTGTGTCCTACCTCTCTGCTATTTGTCTAAGCTCCGGTCTAGAAGGAGAGCCCTGCTACACACTAGGCGTTTACGGGACGGGAAGCTGGACCTAAAACACCTAGCATTACACTGGTGGACAGTGGTGTATCTTGAGCTGGGCATACGAGAGAGGTAATCAGGAAATACTGGAAAATGGCAACCAAACTGCATGTGCAATTACCTAAGTTCGACCCCGAACAGTATGATGTTCACACATACCTGGCAATTATTAAACCTTTGCTAGATATCGGTTTCGAGGATGACAAGCAGAAAATTGCAGTCACACTCCCACTGCTGGTCAAAGCGGCAACTAATATAGCACCCAAAATCGTCCCAGGGCTCACCTGGCAGAATTTCACGAATCTCATGATCCAAGCCATCATCCATCACTAGGGAACGTGGTGGCACTATCCCAACTGGATAGTTTAACTTTCGATGGCATCTTAGACGATACTTTAATCCAGGCGAGACGCTTGGTCACTGCTGCCTACCCAGAGGCAGATGATGAAACCCGGGAGCAACACACCTTTAATTCTCTTCTGAGAGTGCTCCCCAGCATAGTCAAAGAGCACTTTACCATCCATGACCTGACTGGAGACATGGATAAGGACGTTCAACTGATACGGCGCTTCCTGACCTCCCGCCCTGCACCCCAACAAATCAACGTGGTAAGGAAGTTTCCCACAAAGATTCCGGCTCCTCCAGTCAAGCCACGTCCGCCTATGGCCCATACCAACCCCACCCCAGCACCCAGCCCACCTAGGGCACACCCCACCCACCGGTGCCCCACCAACAGGGAGAACCCCAACCTCATCTTAGTGAATCCCTGGGAATTCTCCGCGTGCAGTTCCAGGTGCCCACTGCATGATATCAGAGATCAGTTAAAAGCTGCACGACAAAAAACTACTACCCTAGGCCAACACAAAGTTTCCTCTCTAAAGGATGAGGACAAACCCGCACCTGTGGAGGAGCCTGACCCCAGGGAACAGGAGCCGGAGCAAGAAGAAGCAGGCCCCAGACAGTTGGATGTTTTAGGACCGTCCCCGCACCTTCCCACGGTGGCAGGGGCCATTTCCCCCAAATATCGCCCCCCAGTTTACCACAAGATGAAGTTGAACAGGGTGAAAGCCAGTTTTCTGGTCGATATGGGAGCGGCCAGATCCTGCCTATATAGCCACTACTTCTCTCGTCACAAATCGACCTTTGGCCCGATCCACCCAATGGCTACTTACCTTGTGGATGTGGGGGATGGCCCCAGGCCTATCCATGGGGAAATACGGCCCCTGAGAGTCGACACCCATCAACCAGTGTCAACCCAACACCAGTTCATAACATTCGACTCTTCCTGCCGCAATTACGACGGATACCTGGGGTTGAAACTGTTGCAGAAGTTAGGAGCCACCATAGATTGCCACAACAGACAGCTCCAGTTCCGTCAATTACCCAACCCCCCTCCCCTCGGGCCGTCTGCACCTGCACGCCACAGCCCCGGCCGGAAGACTCTGACCCCCCCTTCATCCTCCCCCTACCCCCCACTGCCCCCTACCCCCCTATCTTTTCCTGCCACCATTTCCTCCACCATCACCATTCCCCCCCACCATGAAGCCTGGGTGCCCCTCAACCGGCCTTCCGACCCCTTTCTCTTATTCTCCCAACTCCTGCCGCCCGGAACCCTCTTGGCCTGCCTTCTGCCCCCAACTTTCCTTCCCCTGCATCACACGGCAGTCCAGATTGCCAACCTTGCCTCCTCGCCCCTCACCCTCCCTAAAGGGCTCATAATCAGGGAGATGGAGGAAGCCAAGCCCTGTGCCCCCTCCTCCTCCCACTTCCCCGCCCCCTATCCCTGACCATCTCTCCACGCACCAATCAGACACCCTTCACCGCTTAATCCTGGATTTTCAGGATCTGTTCGCGGCAGGACCAGCCATCATTGGACACACCACCTACCTGGCTCACGAGATTCATACAATGGGCCCACCGATTTGACAGCCATCCTGTTGGAAGAACCCCAAACAGCGGGAAGAGGAAGACCGCCAGGTACAGGAGATGAACGAAGCCAGAGTCATCTCCCCCTCCACCAGCCCCTGGTCCTCCCCTGTCGTCGTTGTGAAGAAAAAGGACAGCACGATGCAGTTCTGCGTCGACTACCACCGGCTTAATGACGTAACCACCAAGGACGCCACTCCACTCCCGCATATAGACGACTCCCTGGATTCCCTATACGGTGCCTCCTGGTTCTCTACCGTCGACTTCCAGTCGGGGTATTGGCAGGTCCCTGTGCGCCAGGAGGACAGAGGCAAAACCGCTTTCTCAACCAGCAACGGGAAGCATTATGAGGATAATGTTCTGCCTTTTGGCCTCTGTAACACCCTTGCCACCTTCTCCAGGTTAATGGAATCCATCCTCAGTGGTCTCACGTGGGAGATTTGTCTCGCATACTTGGACGACGTCATCGTTTTCAGCCAGACATGGGCCGACCACCTGCAGTGCCTCCACCGGGTTTTCACCAGGATCCGACAGGCTGGCCTCAAACTCCGGCCCACCAAGTGCGACATGGCCGCCTGAACCGTCTCATTCCTGGGGCACGTCATCTCCCAGGCGGGCATATCTCCCAACCCAGACAAACTCCGCACCATCGCGGACATACCCCCACCACAAGACATTCACAGGATCTGGGCCTTCCTCAGCTTGACGTCCTATTACCGCCGTTTTGTGAAGGGGTTTGCCCACATTGCTAAACCACTCCATGACCTGACCTGTAAGGGGGAACCGTTCCTCTGGACAGATGAGAGATGAGCCGCCTTCCAACAGCTTAAAGATAAGCTCATTTCCGCCCCCATCATGGCCTTTCCCGACAATGCCCTCCCGTTCTGGCTCTATACCAATGTCTCCCTAATTGTAATCAGTGCTGTGCTAGCACAAGTCCAAGAGGGCCACGAGCACATCATCGCCTGCACCAGCCGTACCCTAAATCAGGCGGAGAAGAATTATGCCGCCACCAAGAGAGAGTGCCTAGGCATCATCTGGGCACTTGAGCACTTCCGAGCATACCTCTCCAGGACCCAAGTCACTATCATTACCGACCACCAGTCCCTCCATTGGTTGAGGCAGTCAGACACCCACAACGCCCAGCTCTTCCAATGGCACAAAACTCTGGAGGAATTCAGCTATGAAATCTCGTACCACCCCGGCAAACTCCATACCAACACGGACGCCCTCTCTCGTCTCCTCATCCATGCCGCCCAGCCGGAGCCAGACCTCCTCCAGCAGTGGCATCGCAAAGAGCGACCCCCTTGGATCCCCCAGCACCTTTTCAAAAACTGTATCACCAGGGTGACCACCTACTTACCCTGTCAGGCCATATCCTCCTAGCCCCTGACACTGCCCTCAATGCCCTACGACACCTGCACACCCACAACGGCATTACCTGGGTACGAAAAAACTACCGCAGGTCTTCAATGACACTTACTGGGCGCCAAATCCTTCTGCCCTTGCCAAGGAAATTATCCAAACCTCCCACGCCTGCGCCCTCGGTAAAGACATCACCCATACCGCAGGTCCGTCGGGCCATATTACCGCCCACAAACCTTGGCAGCTGTTGGCGATCGTCTTGGTGTGACCCTTACCTCCAAAATCAGGCTATAGGTACGTTATCACTTTCATCAACACGTACTCCAAATTCAATGTGGCCTGCCCAGCGAAGGAACACCACGCTGTCCCAGTGGCTGATGCCCTCCTTCGGCACGTGTTCCCCTACTTTGGCATCTCACAAGGGATTCACTCAGATAACGCACCCGAATTCACCAGTAAGATCTGGGAGGATCCGGCCCATATCTTCAGTTATCACATCTCCCACTCATCCCCTTACTGGCCAAAAGGAAATGTCGTACCCAAGCGCAGCCATTGCACACTAATGAATCAGCTCCGCACCCGGATAGAAGCCACCAAAAACGATGATTGGCCCGCCCATGTAAAAATCGTGCAATGGGGCATCAACTCCTGCCCCCACGAGGATGGAATTTCACCACATTAGTGAGTGTTCAGGGAAACACCCCTCCTCCTGCCCCTTCGGTAGCATTTGCAAATCCCCACCTCAACCCCCACAACAGACTCATTACACCACCTCAAATGCCGCCTGACCCACCTCCAACACAACCTGGACCTCAGCCCTGACACTGCCTCCAACCCCTATAAGCCAGGTGACACAGTTATGATTGCCCAGCTCCCCACCCCACGCAAGTTCGCGCCGTGTTTCACGGGACCCCACACTATCATCCGCGTCCCTAACCTCTATCAGGTAACTGTCGAGTAACACGGCACTCCCTGCACCCTCTGAAACCGGCACGTGCGCCCCTTTTGCACTTCTGCCGTCACCGTCTCGGCCCCATGCCCCGTCCCACTCTCTACTCCCACGCTGCCCCTTCCTACCCCCTATGACTGCTACATCTCCTCCTCCCCCTCTCTCTCTCTCCCTTCCCTTCCTCTGCCGCTTCCACCTCGCCTTACGTCACGCTGCATCGCACCTCACCTGACAACCCACCGACACCACCAGTACCCCGCCGCTCCCCCACCTCCTCGCTACCCACCATCCCTTCTCCCACGCACAGCACCACTTGTCCCGCCCACACCCCCCCACCCCCACACCCCCGTCCCAGCTGTCGCCCACCACCGCCCCTGCAGTTCCCAGCCCACCGCCTGCACACACACCCACACCCACCTGCACTGCCAACGGCCCCATGACACCACTACCCACTCACCCCACACCCCGCTCCCCACGCTGTGCTGCCCACACCCCTGCCACCCCATGGCTGCCCTTGCGTGCCCCACGCACCTCTCACACATGCCAACCCAGCACACCCACATCACCACCCACACCCACCCTCAAAACAACCTTCACACACTCCGGGCGCCTCTAACACCCACCCGCCCAATACACCCAATCTCCCACCCCACCCACCTCGCCGCAAAATCACACCCCTACCCCTGCCCTAAATCATCTCACACTCATGAGACACCAAGCACAAATCCCGGTCACCTACACTCCCCAGAGAAGCTACGCCACATTACCCTGGCATATAACCCCACACTCACCGTCCACCTCCAGCATTCAACACATCCCCGCACCACGGACAACAACCAGCGCCATGAAGATTTGACGACCTGTATGGGCACTATCCCTTGGATGTAACCAGCGAGTCCAAGGACCACACCACCTCCTGCAACGGCTCCGCTCCTCCACCGCCTCATCCATGCTCTTCCTCACCTGCAATGAGCAACAAGACGAAAACTCCTCCACCACAGCCTGGCACGCCCTCTTCCAACACCTACAGCCAGTCTACACCACCTACGACACCAAAGTTTACCACCTCCAGTCACAGGGACGTGACTTTTTCCCAGCAGACGGTGGTAAACTGCAGCATAGTGCCCCCAATAGCGCCCAGACACCCCCACAAGGAGCCCACAGAGGAGCAACGAGAGCGCACCAGAACTCGGAGCGACAACGGCATAAGTCCGCCCGGGTTGCACGCCCCTATTGACCCGGAACTCGCCTGCCACCACCATATTAGGAATACCAGACTACCTCCCGGGCAAGCCTTCCCCAACCAGCTTCGGGGTGGAACTGTTTCTCTAGCTCCTGCCAGCACCCCTGAGACGGCCTGTAGCCGCTCACCCCTTGCTAAGGAGACGGCCTGTAGCCGCTCTGAACATGTCTTTCTTGAGATGGCCTGTAGCCACTCACCCCTCGATGAGGAGACAGCCTGTAGCCACTCTGAGGGTAATAAGGAGACGGCCTGTAGCCGCTCCCGCCCTCGTCAGGAGACGGCCTGTAGCTGCTCCGAAGGTGTCTTCCCTGAGATGGCCTGTAGCCACTCAACCCTCCTGAAGGAGATGGCCTGTAGCCGCTCAACCCTCCTGAAGGAGATGGCCTGTAGCCGCTCTGAGGGGAACCAGGAGATGGCCTGTAACCGCTCCCGCCTTCGTCAGGAGATGGCCTGTAGCCGCTCTGAAGATGCCTTTGGGTCTGCTGGTAGCTGCTCACTCCACCAGGCCACGGCCAGTAGCCGGACCTTGGTGACGGCCAGTAGCTGCGCCCCCAGGAGGACACTGCCAAAAGCCAGGCCTTGGCGATGGCCAGTAGCCTCGCCCCCACGAGGCCACGGCCAGTAGCCGGGCACTACGGCAGGAGACGGCCTGTAGCCGCTCCTCCGTCTGAAGCTGATGCCTTTTCCCCAACCCACGACCTAGAAGGAGTCTCAGGCTTAGAGGAATAGTGGAGAGGCCCCTTGGTCTCCCCCAGCCTCGGCTCCCTACAACTGGATCTGGAGGAGACCCACCTGATGGACCCCAATGCAGACCGGTGCCGCAGACCCTTTCTGATGGCGCCACCAAGCCCTGGGGACCGCAGCCCTTGGGAACCCCAGACCACCCCCAGGACTCCCGGGTGGGAACTCCCCACACCTCGACGTCGGAGATCTTCGTCCTCCATCAGGAGCCTGAACGAAAGGTTCAGGCAGTTATTCGGCCCCAGACCTGAGGGCCGTACTCCAGTCCCCAGCCCCGAGAGTGCGGGACCCTTCACCACCCACAGCCCTGGACGAGAACGGACGTCCCTGCACGTGATCCCGTGGCCTCTGGATATAGAGGCCCCCGGCGGAATCCAGCCCCTTCAGTAGCAGAGCTGTGACACCCCACCGCCCGTGTATCTGACCGCCACGATGCCTGGACCCGAAAGGAGTGACAGTGATAGTACAGTGTCTGTGACCTAGTGATATAAAGGCAGAACAGTGAACTAACCCTCTAATGGAAGTCAGTGATAATACCAAAGTGGTGGAGTGAGTAACAGTGACAGTGTAACCACAAATACGGCCACCCAGTGAGAGTCGAGTCTATCAGAGTGAATATGCTACCACCAGAAAATACCTCCTGATACTAAGACCATATTCAGACCCCAGTGCCAATGAAACACTTACCAGCAAGGAATAACATTAGTAACTCCCCGAATATAGAAAACCCGGACTTCCCATAATTAATAACACTGCCTCAAGTGCTATTCACTGTGACCCGAGCAGTATCCTGCGCGATACTGATAACCCATATCTAGACATAAGAGTTGTAATTGCCCAGTGTATCTGTATCAGCGACATCTACTCGTTCCCCTGACCAACTTAGTAATACACGTGTAAGGTTGTTGCCTTGAGTTTTTGTGTCCTACCTCTCTGCTATTTGTCTAAGCTCCGGTCTAGAAGGAGAGTCCCGCTACACACTAGGCGTTTACGGGACTGGAAGCTGGACCTAAAACACCTAGCATTACAAGGCACCCTAGTGAATTCCAGTGTACAGTGGGGCCAAGTAAGACTCTACAGTAGAATACCAAGGTGTAGACAGTGAATATTACGAGCAGTGATATTACCCTTGCCCCCTTGCAACGACACCTGTAACTATTCTCCTCCCTTGTGCAAGTCAGTAACACCCTCCCCAGTATTCAGCCCATGAACTCAGTGTCAGAGCAGGACAGTGCCTCACCACCCCGAACAGTGTAATAGTGCCTTTACCCTCCTGAGCCAGACTTAGACTCCTGTGCATCCAGTATCCTGTGCGATACTAGACTCATTAATGCCAGCCTATGTGTTGATTCTTGTACATGAAATTGTGTAAGATTGTCTACCTGTTGCACATCAGTTGAATTTGTCAATATACGTGTAAGGTTGTTGCCCTGTGTTTTTATGCCCTGGCCCTCTCTTGTATGTCTAAGCTCCGGTCTAGAAAGAGAACCCAGCTGCACTCTAGGCGTTCTAGGGACGGGAAGCCGCCCCTTAAACACCTAGCATAACAGAAATATATCTTGTTGCTAATTCTCTATCATTACTGCCCCCTGGGGATGGGCGGAAAGATTCTTCCCCAGTATCCCTGCATGAATGAGGCCATTAAAATGGGTCCATTTATCTCCAGCGTTTCTCTCCATGTCCTCTTCTCTTCTTTTCACACGCTCTTGCAGATATTTCCATGTTTCTTCCGGCCTTTATCAATCTGGACATTCGGTTTCATGACATGGATAGTCTAAGGACTTCCCACATCATTTCAACACCATTACTTCGACGTAAAACAGCTTCAACATCACTATCATTTCAACGTTACTACCACACTTTTCTCTTTCTGCCATCACCTTTCTCTTAGTGCCAAAAGGTTTAGTTCTGCACTGCGGCAACCTATGGCCTTGTTTTATACTCATTGGCTAAATGTTCCCGATATAATTCGTTGAACTAGGCAGAAAAAAAAAAAAAAATCATAATCCATATATGTTTTTGTATTATAAGCGACGAGTGTATCTTTATTAATAACCAATGGTTAGTGGAAATAAAGTACAGTATTTGAATTTGAATTTGAGTGCTGGTGTTTCAATATGGCGGCCAAAATCACACGCCCGCGGCGGAGATAGCCTCTCCATACTATAGAGCTCAGTGGGCAATCTTAGCTTGCTGTCTGTTTCCCTGTTGCTTCTATGTATACATCATGATCATCATCCGGACCTCCGTTCCCACCGTAGGGCAGGGTGAGGGGTAGCAACGTCCAGACAGCCTAAGGGCCACGCTTCCATTCACTCATCATTGAAGCTCATGGATCCTGGCTTCATCAGAGAGGCCAAAAAACTTTCACCACGTTCTGTAGCTTCACATATACCTTTCTGTACCATAATACAAAATATATATATATATATACAAAATATAAATAGATTATGATTTTTGTTCTGCCTAGCTCTATGAATTATGTGATACATTTAGCCAAGAACATAAATAAATAAAACAACGTCATAGGCTGCTGCAGTGGAGAGCCTTTTTTTTTTTTTTTTCTGACGGCCTTAACCTAATGTCTGTTTAATTATGACAGTTAAAATCCCAGGCACTCCAGCCCAGACGGAAAAGTATACCACAGTGCCGGCTGCAACTGCCACCACAAACCACCACCGGGTATTCTCATTTTACTCTAACTTGGCCTAAAATTGCCATCTCTCCATCTTTAGTGCGGAGCTTGTAGCAGTAAATCAACACTTCAAGATGATACTAGTCACGAAGAAGTGCAATGGAAAAGATGTGGAGCCGTAGTACTGTCTTTATCTGCCAGTGAGCTACGTGAAATAAGCTGCATAAGGACGAAAATCTGTGCCAAAATAGCGTATGAGAGATCTAGCTGACATAGGAGTGTCCGCGCCAGAAGGACCCAAAGAGGAGGGGGAGAGAGGGAGGTTTTAGAGAACAGAGAGGGTGAGAAATGGAACAGACTTTGGAAGGGATTAGGGAGGGAGAGGGAAAAAAAAGAGAGGAGGGAGATAGAGGGAAGGTTTAGAGAAGAGCGAGGGAGAGAGAAGAGGAAGACTATGGAAGGGATCAGTTAGGTAGAGGGGGAAAAGGGAGAAGGAAGAGAGAGGGACGATTTAGGTAAGGGAGGAAGAGAGAAGAGGAAGACATTGCAAGGGGTTACAGAGCGAGAGAGAGAGGGGGGGAGGGGGCGGAGGGGGAAGGAAATTTGGTGAAAAGAGAGGAAGAAAGAAGAAGACCTTGGAAGGGTTTATATATGGCGTTCAGTCACCCTTCACATTCAGGCTGCCTCGTCAGCTGAATCAAATCGTCTGGTGTAGTACTTTCACATTAACTTGGCCTGGATTTATGTCGTTTGGCAGCTTATAACGTAGTTCAGTGGCAGAAAAAGGCAATGCTACAGCTGTACATCCTGTGCATAGTATTTCCCTGTGACTACCATTATATTCCCATCTTAACTGTTACACCTCAGCAGTCAAGAGCGAAGTATGGCAGCTCTTGGCCAAATTAGTTTGAAAAAGTATCTTCTATCTCTCTTTCCTTCATTCTTTCCTCGTCCTTCTGCCTACGGGTGACTTTACACTCCCTCTTCTGTCTTTCATTCCTTCATTCTTTCCTCTTCCTTCTGCCTATGGGTGACTCTACACTGAGTGACAAGCCAAATGGTTTCCTGTACACCAGGAAACTATTTACTACGCTGGGTGGTAACCATATAACCAAATTTTGGCGCCTGGTGGTTTAGTGGGTAATTATTGTGCTCCAATCGGATTGAGCTAGTGAAGGTTTATATCCAAGAGATGGTTGGGGTTTATTGCTCACGTAATGCCACTCAGGGATGAGTGAGGTTGGTCACTCTCATCTTAAATGTCAGGACCAACTGCCTCGCCCCGGGCCCCTACGCTGTTCATGGGGCAATGTAGGACTGGATGATGGATGGATGGATATCATCATCATCATCATCCGGACCTCCTTTCCCACCCTAGGGCAGGGTGAGAAGTAGCAACGTCCAGACAGCCTAAATTTGCCCAAGCCAATAGTCCACGCTTCCATCCACTCACTATTCAAGCCCCCGGAATACTGGCTCTATCGGATACGCCAAAAACATTCACCACATTCTGTAGCTTCAGCTAAACGTATCCAATAGAGTCAATCCGGACGCTACCACTTTAAAAAAGGGGTGCCAAATCCCTGATCTTGCACCTCTCCTCACAACATTCATTCAGCCAGCTCGATCTCTTGTCAGTTCTCTAGCCTCATCGACTTCCAAACCTCTCTTCCTCACACACTCATCCACCATATCCCTCCACCTTCTCCTTGGCCTACCCCGCCTCCTCCCTCCTTCAAATTTGCTCAGTATAACAGAATGATTAAAATAAAAATGGCGTCCTGTGGCTAAGAAGTAACCTGTCTTTGTAAAGGATTATGTTTTGTTACAGACTACGGTAATTAGGTCAGGGAGAAGATACGCGTTGGATTGACCCTGGCTGATAAGATGGTATGAAGCGCCTAAGCCTGGATGTTTGTGCCCGTGGGGTGGAGTCAGGATTCCGGGGGCTGGAATGGTGAGTGAAGGAAAGTGTGGCCAGTTTAATTATGCAATCATTTAGTTAGTTTCTCCTTTTCTCATTTTTTTTTTTCTTGGTCTCTGGACCCTACCTCACCCCGTCTCGAGGTGGGAAAAAGGTCTGCATGAGAGAGAGAGAGAGAGAGAGAGAGAGAGAGAGAGAGAGAGAGAGAGAGAGAGACTTAATAAGATGGGAGGGCAACTCGATATCGCAAAATGGTCATAAAAAGACATTGTTCAGAAATAGAGATAATTAAAGTGAGAGAGTAATGACGAGATGAAGAGAGGCTGAGAGTAAAGAAAAGAGATAATTAAAGAGGCTCAGAGAAATCGAAGAAAGGAGGGAGAGGAGTGAACGAAGGAGAAAGAAGGAAGCAGAGTAAGGGAAGCAGAGGTGTATAGGGAAATAGTAAAGGAATGAGAATTATTAAAGATATAAAATAACAGCAGACAAGGAAGAGACAAGGGAGAACCATGAATGAAAGAAGAGATAGGATGAAAGCGGGAAGACATAGGGATAATGGCAAAGACTGCCACAAGAGGAGAGAGAGAGAGAGAACCATGAATGAAGGAAGAGATAGGATGAAAGCGGGAAGACATAGGGATAATGGCAAAGACTGCCACAAGAGGAGAGAGAGAGAGAGAGAGAGAGAGAGAACCATGAATGAAGGAAGAGATAGGATGAAAGCGGGAAGACATAGGGATAATGGCAAAGACTGCCACAAGAGGAGAGAGAGAGAGAGAGAGAGAGAGAGAGAGAGAGAGAGAGAGAGAACCATGAATGAAGGAAGAGATAGGATGAAAGCGGGAAGACATAGGGATAATGGCAAAGAATGGCGCAAAGAGAGAGAGAGAGAGAGAGAGAGAGAGAGAGAGAGAGAGAGAACCATGAATGAAGGAAGAGATAGGATGAAAGCGGGAAGACATAGGGATAATGGCAAAGACTGCCACAAGAGGAGAGAGAGAGAGAGAACCATGAATGAAGGAAGAGATAGGATGAAAGCGGGAAGACATAGGGATAATGGCAAAGAATGGCGCAGAGAGAGAGAGAGAGAGAGAGAGATCTGAATGAAGAGAAAGGTAAGAAGAAAGATGGAAGAAGGGAAAGAGAAAGACATGCAAATGAGAAAAGCCTGTGAATTGCTAAGCCTGTCACCACTGCGGCTGCTGTGCCTCCCTCAGCTGACTAAAATCGTGTGATATTGAGTGGAATGGAATATCAGAGAACAGGAGACCAGGAGTGTTAATGCCTTCAGTGCCAGTGTGTCATATACAGGGGGCGTAGATAGCGCTGCACTACAAACACTTGGTAGGCTCAGTCTGCTGGTGTGGGGGGTGTCATATACAGGGGGCGTAGATAGCGCTGCACTACAAACACTTGGTAGGCTCAGTCTGCTGGTGTGGGGGGTGTCATATACAGGGGGCGTAAATAGCGCTGCACTACAAACACTAGGTAGGCTCAGTCTGCTGGTGTGGGGGGGTGTCATATACAGGGGCGTAGATAGCGCTGCACTACAAACACTTGGTAGGCTCAGTCTGCTGGTGTGGGGGGGTGTCATATACAGGGGGGCGTAGATAGCGCTGCACTAGAAACACTTGGTAGGATGTGTTGCTGGCACGGCTCAGTCTGCTGGTGTGGGGGGGTGTCATATACAGGGGGGCGTAGATAGCGCTGCACTAGAAACACTTGGTAGGATGTGTTGCTGGCACGGCTCAGTCTGCTGGTGTGGGGGGGTGTCATATACAGGGGGCGTAGATAGCGCTGCACTAGAAACACTTGGTAGGATGTGTTGCTGGCACGGCTCAGTCTGCTGGTGAGGGGATGTGGGGGTGACAGTGGGTATAAGGGATGACCAGATAGTGCAAAGACAGACACCATCAGACGATTCTCCTTTCACTTTCGGCAGGCCTGTCTTAACGAAGAGGTTAATGAAAGAAAATTATAAAGAAAATCAGGATTTTCAGCTAGAGTGGAAAATTTATATTAAAATCTTGGTGATATACTCTTGTCACCTTAACTTGGCTGCATATCCTATTTTGCAGTTTATTTCACGTAGCTCAGTGGCAGAAACAGGCAATGCTGCAGCTTTACAGCCTTTCCATTGCAATTTTTTTTTATGCAAGGAAGAAGGAACCAAAGGCCGGGAGCCCGCAAACCGTTCCTTCCAATGAAAAAAACAAAAACAATACAACAGAGAGCCAAATTCAAGATCCGTTCATTTCGAGATGCTTGGACACTGGACACACTGTGTTTGAAAGACTGGAGATCATAGGCATTAGGAAATACAGAGGGAGACAGTTCCAGAGTTGACCTGTTGCATACATGAAGGACTGGGAGTAACGGTTAACTCTTGCATTAGAGAGTTGGACAGAAAAGGGATGAGTTTGTTGCTAGACGGGCATTATAGTGTTTGTCTCTTGTTACAACTAAGGATCCAAGATGGAGAGATAGCAATTTTAGGCCAAGTGACTGTAAAAAGCATATACCAGACTCTTTATTTATTATTTATTATATTTCTTTTATGAATATCAGGGCAACTTCTTGTAATAAAGCGATTAATGGAGGCTGTATCTGCTGATGGTGTGAAGACAGGGAGGAAATAATGACTAAGACATTATTGCATTGGCAGGGTTAAGACAACGGAGAGGGAAGGGATGACGTGGATGTAGGTACAGGTAAGAGGGATGAAAGAACTGGGTAAAAGAGAGAGAGAGAGAGAGAGAGAGAGAGAGAGAGAGAGAGAGAGAGATGGCTAAGGAAGAGGTGTTACGCAGGAGACACATGACACAAACAACACTCAATCAGTCCAGTCACATTCCAGGCCTTTAGTATTAGTATTAGTAGTATTTTTTTCATTTCTCTCTTCAGGCGATTTTATTTTCCAAATGGGGAGATAAATCATGGTTAAATTTGCTCCCTCAATGCTTGGGATAATTCTAAAATAGAAAATGATGGTGGTGGTAGTGGAAGTAGTGGTAGTAGTAGTACCAGTAGCAGCAGTGGTGGTGGTGGTGGTGGTGGTGGTGTTAGTGGTAGTTGTAATAGTGGTGGTAGTGGTGATGGTGATGGCGGTGGTGGTAACAGTAGTAATAGTAGCAGTAGTAGTGGTGGTGGTGGTCGTGCTGGTGGTCGTAGTAGTAGTAGTAGCATTAATAATAATAATAATAATAATAATAATAATGATAATAATAATGATAATAATAATAATGATAACAATGTCTGAGGAACTTGCTTATTTCCATCACCACTGACCCCTGGCTCTGAAGAGCAGCATACACGTGCTGGCACTGTTCCCTGGCTGGAGTTGCTGCGGCGTCAATCCAGGAGACAAACCTCCTCATATTTCCCTGCACCTCGCCATGGGAAGGGCCCTGGTCCGACACTGGAATGGGTGTATTGAATATTGAAAATGTGTGTGTGTGTGTGTGTGTGTGTGTGTGTGTGTGTGTGTGTGTGTGTGTGTGTGTGTGTGTGTGTCATTCTTTTCAAAATATATGGGAAATAAAAATGTGAAACGAATAAAATAAATGTCTTTTGAAATTCTGAGGAGAAAACCTTGGCTATTATTGGCCTGTGCTGAAACATACATACATACCTGCTGACATACAGTAGATACATATATACATACATACATAAATCTATACCTACATACATACATACACTCATACATACATACGTACGTACATACTAGTAAGTTTTGTTTTGGCTATCAAGGCGAAGCTGCACTTGACAGGTTGGTGATGCCTGGGTGAATGCAACATGTCCGACTACCATTTACTAAGCCCAATGTCCCCCTCAGATATATGTTGTCAGTTAATAATGCAACGAGCACAGAGATTAGCACGTAGTGTTGCAGCCAGCCAGTCATCACCAACCTGGCCACTGCACCCTCGCCTCCAGAAAAAAAACAACAACAAAAAAAAACAGCATAGATACATACATAGACAAACAGACAGACAGACATTCACTCACGCACACATACTGTAGAGACAAACAGACAGACAGACATTCACTCACGCACACATAGAGACAGACAGACAGACAGACATTCACTCACGCACACATACTGTAGAGACAAACAGACAGACAGACATTCACTCACACACACATACTGTAGAGACAAACAGACAGACAGACATTCACTCACGCACACATACTGTAGAGACAAACAGACAGACAGACATTCACTCACGCACACATAGAGACAGACAGACAGACAGACATACGCATAGGCAGACTGACAGAAAATCATCCATACATTCATTCATACATACATATACATACATACATATATAAAGAAGTTCCTTAACACCTCTTCTTTAGCTATTTACTTTTGAATACTACTGGTTAATATCAATGTGTATGCTATTTATTAGGAGTATGGTGGTACTGGAATGATTTCAATGACGGAAGAGGAAAGTGAGTAGAAATAAACAAAATAAATCGCTTAGGAAGAGGTGTTAAGGAACTGATTCCGAAAATGCATGGCTTAAAGAACAGTGCCCCCGAGAAATACAATAGTACCCCCGACGACAGGGCAAGCCAAACACAGCTTAGTATGCCCGAGGATGCGCCGACACCCCCACACGGACCCCACGGGGTAGCCGGCACCAGTCACCACCACTCCCGGCAACAGCGACATATGTCAGCCCGGGCCGTGCACCCCTGTGTCATGCAGCCACCACGCCGTCGCAGCCGTAGGAGAAGGACACTACCTTCGTGGAGTGGAATTGTTGAGTCAGCTAGGGGTGGAGTTGAAAAAGACACTCCAGACGGCGCCCCTCTGGTAGAGACGATCTATGGTCGCTCCCATCCTCGTGAGACGATCTATGGTCGCTTCGAAAGTGTTCCGGTAGAGACGATCTATGGTCGCTCCCATCCTCGTGAGACGATCTATGGTCGCTCCGAAAGTGTTCTGGTAGAGACGATCTATGGTCGCTCCGAAAGTGTTCCGGGAGAGACGATCTATGGTTGCTCCGAAAGTGTTTCAGTAGAGACGATCTATGGTCGCTCCAAAAGTGTTCCGGTAGAGACGATCTATGGTCGCTCCCCTCCTCGTGAGACGATCCATGGTCGCTCCGAAAGTGCTCTGGTAGAGACGATCTATGGTCGCTCCCCTCCTCGTGAGACAATCCATGGTCGCTCCAAAAGTGCTCCGGTAGAGAGGATCTATGGTCACTCCGAAAGTGCTCCGGTAGAGACAATCTATGGTCGCTCCGAAAGAGCTCCGGTAGAGACGATCTATGATCGCTCCCATCCTCATGAAACGATCTATGGTTGCTCCGAAAGTGCTCCGGTAGAGATGATCCATGGTCGCTCCCATCCTCGTGAGACGATCTATGGTCGCTCCGAGGATGTCTTGGTAGAGACGACCTATGGTCGCTCCCTTCCTCGTGAGATGATCTATTGTTGCTCCGAGGGTGTGCAGAGAGAGGTGAGTGGAGAGACGTCCCCACGCCAAGAGACTAAAGCCCAGGCTTCCTGTCCCAGAGTGACCCAGACAGGCCTCACAGCCTCCCCTGGTCTCAGTTCCCTACGCCTGGCTCTAGAGCAGATCCACCTGACGGACCCCAGTAGAAGTCACTGCCGCAGCCCTCCCCTGTCGGCGCTCCTAGACGCTTGAGACCGCAGCCCACAGTCTCTCTCGGTTCTCCCCAGAACACCCGGGCGTGATCCCTCTACGCCCCCACAATGCCGGGACTTATCACAGAGGTTCCTGGAGCTATTCGGCCCCAGTCCCGAGGGCCACATGCCTGAGCCAAGCCCGAAAGCCACGGGAAGCCCAGGACGCAAGAGGACGCCCTTACGAGTCATCCCGTGTCCTCTCGGCACGCCTCGCATTGGCGGTGCCCCTAGCCCAGCAGGATCGCCGATGACATGTTCCTGCCTATCCCCCTGATGAATACGTGTGATATTGTAGCACGAGTGATTTAGGTTAAGTGTGATTTCCCCTAATGTAAGTATTGTGCAGTGATTTCATATAGTGAATATTGGGGTAAATAAGATCACAGTGAGAAGTTAAAGGACGAGAGTGTGGAACAAGATCTGATTGACTATACTTATGAGTGACATCCCTGTTATACAATTAATAAGCCTGTGCCGCTTGGAGATTCCCCTATTAAGACATACCACCATTACTGTGAAGGAATATTGTGAAAGGAAGAATTAATGGTATTCTCTCCCTCCCCCACGCTACCCATAAATCTTGTTTATCACCCTCTCTCACTCCAATATCCCGAGTAAGTGTGAATCAAGAATAAAATCAATTACCAAAGTCCCTTGGGTAGTGGAAACCATTATAAACTTCACGGCTAATATCTGCCGCTCTCCAGTAATACCATAACTTTCCCCTAGCCGTCACAAGTCACTCCCCGCACCTCCCCTATCTCCTCCTCGTGAGACTCAACCCCCCCCCCCCGCGCCTCCCGCGCGCGCCTATATTCACTGTACTCTTGATACACTAGGATTGATTGTGTTGTCATTACTATCAGAGAAGCAAGTATCCTGCGAGATACACATATCCTAGACAAGGTTTTATATTGCTATGTATTGTGCTGTAATATCTGCTGATTTGTCCTGTGTCTGATTGTGGTAATATACGTGTCAAGGTTGTTGCCTAGAGTTTTTGTGTCCTGCCTCTCTTTATTGCACTGAGCTCCGGTCTCGAAAGAGGACCCCGCTCCACGTTAGGTGAAATAGGAACGAGAAGTCGAGCCTAATTTCACCTAGCATTACACTGGTGGCCAGCGGTGGTTCTAGACCCGGGCGTAAGAGAGAGGTAATCAGGAAATATTTGGCAAAATGGTAACCAAACGGCACGTTCAGTTACCCAAGTTTGACCCCGACCAGTATGATATACACACATATCTGGCAATAATTAAAACCTTACTGGATATTGGCTTTGAAAATGACCAACAAAAAATTGCAGTCACACTACCACTATTGGGTAAAGCGACGGCGAACATAGAGCCAAAAATCGTCCCAGAACTCACCTGGCAGAACTTTACAAAGTTCGCTGTACAAGCCATCACCCCATCATTAGGGAAAGTAGTGGCTCTATCCAAATTGGATAGTTTTGCATTTGACGGGGATTTAGATAATACCCTGATACAGGCAAGACGCCTGGTTACTGCTGCCTACCAGGAGGCAGATGAGGAAACCCAGGATCAGCATACATTTAATACTCTGCTCAGAGTACTCCCAAGTGTTGTGAAACAACACTTCACTATCCATGACCCAACAGGAAACATGGATAGAGATATACAGCTGATGCGGCACCTCCTGACCGCCTGCCCTTCTCCACAACAAATTAATGTTGTTAAGAAATTCCCCACCCGACCCCTGGCTCCCCCAGCCACACCGCGTCCACCTCTGCCTCACAGCAGCCCGACCCCGACGCCTAGCCCGCCCAGGGCACACCCCTCCCATCGGCGCCCCGCCCCGCGAGAAAACCCGAACCTAATTCTTATCAATCCGTGGGAATTTACAGCCTGCAACTTCCGCTGCCCCCTTCATGACATACGGGACCAGCTTAAAGCTGCTCGCCGCAGAATCACAGCCCCGGGTTCGCGTAAATTGTCCGCCGTAGAAGGCGAGGCCCCAGGGGACGAGCTGGCGCCCGTGGACAAACCCCATCCAGGAGAACTAGAGCAGGAACAGGAGAACGAGAGCCCTAGCCAGCTGGATTTTTAGGCCCGCCCCCGCACCAACCCACGCTGGCAGAGGCCATCATCCCTAAGTATCGCCCCCCAGTATACCACAAGATGAAAATAAACAGCGTGAAGGCCAGACTACTAGTCGATACAGGAGCGGCCAGGTCCTGCCTTTACAGCCACTATTTCTCCTGCTACAAATCGCGGTTTGGCCCACTCCGCCCTACTACCACTCACCTTGTGGACGCGGGGGATGGCCCCCTGCCTATCCATAGGGAAACTCGGGCCCTACGGGTCGACACCCACCAGCCAGGGTCCACCCAACATCCATTCATCATTTTTTATTCCTCTTGCCGGAGTTATGACGGGTATTTAGGGCTAGACTTGCTCCATTTGTGCTGGGAGGGGGTTGGTGATAGCCAATACCCTCTTCAGGCATAAAATGATCCACAGGTATACATGGCGAGTGATGAGAAGGGTGGGTGGTGAACTGAGTGAAAGGAAGGCAATGATTGATTATGTGTGTGTGGATGAAAGGATGCGAAGATGTATATTGGATGCAAGAGTTTATAGAGGTTGGGGGAGTGAACTTTCTGACCACTACTTGGTGGTGGCCAGAATTAAAGTTCAAGTAAGATGGAGGAATAGAAGAAGGGAAAGACGAGAGGAAGGAGTAGTTGCAAGGAGAGTGGAAAGGTTACAAGAGGATGAGAAAAAGGCAGAGTATAAGAGAGAAGTGGAGGAACGATTGGGGGACGTGGAAGGTGTGTGTAGAATATTTACAGAAGAAATATGTGCAACATGTGATGTGGTGTGTGGAAGGAAGAGAAGACGGAGGGGGGTGCAAGGAACAGCGTGGTGGACTGAAGAGGTGAAACGGGCTGTGGCACAAAAGAAGAAAGCATACAATGAATGGATGAGAAATAGGGGCATGGAAGAAGTTGAGAGGCGGAAGAGAGAGTTATATGTAGAAAGAGAGAGGTGAAAAGATTAGTAAGAGAGAGTAAGAAGAGAGTGGATGAGGAATTTGGAAGGAATTTGAGTGTAAAGTGGAGGGACTGTAAGAAAATGTTCTGGAAAGAGGTGAAAAGAGCAAGACAGGGTGGAAGTGAAGTTAGCAGGGGAGTGAAAGATAAAAATGGTAGATTACTAGTGGAGAAGGGAGAAAAAGTGAGCAGATGGAGTGAACACTTTAAGGAATTGTTGAACGTGGAGGATGGAAGTAATGCGAGTATAAGTGGCTGGGGAATGGCTGGGAGAAGGAGGGAGGTGAGAAGACAGGAAGAAATCAGTAGGATAGAAGTTGTGGAAGCAATGAAGAAAGTTAAATCAGGGAAAGCCCCAGGAATTGATGGAGTGTGTGGTGAAATGCTGAAGCATGGGGGAGAGATAGTAGTAGAATGGATGTGGAAGATGTGCAGATTGGCATGGGAGGAAGGTAGAGTCCCGGAGGATTGGAAGTCAGGTATAATTATTCCCTTGTACAAAGGAAAAGGGGAAAAAGAAGTGTGTGGTAATCATAGGGGCATTTGTCTTCTTAGTATAATAGGAAAAGTGTATGGTAGGATACTTATTGACAGAGTTAGAGAAAGAACAGAGAAATTAGTTGGAGAAGAACAGGGAGGCTTTAGGAAAGGAAGAGGTTGTGTAGATCAGATATTCATTCTCAGATCTTTAGTGGAAAAGTTTCTAGAGAAGGGAAAGAAGTTGTATGCGGCTTTCATGGATTTGGAGAAAGCATATGACAGGGTGGATAGACTAGGATTGTGGAAAGTGTTAAGAATATATGGAGTAGATGGGAAGTTGTTGAATGCTGTGAAGAGTATGTACGATGGTGCGAAGGCTGCAGTGCGTGTGGATGGTGAACTAAGTGAATTTTTCTCTTTGAAAGTTGGGTTGAAACAGGGATGTGTCATGTCTCCATGGTTGTTCAATCTGTACATGGATGGGGTAATAAAAGAGGTACAAGCTAGGGTAGTGGATGTTGGAGTGGCCCTGGTGAGAGAGGATAGTGTTTGGAAACTCCCTGTACTGTTGTTTGTGGATGATACTGTGTTGTTGAGTGAAGACGAAGGGGAGCTGCAAGGCTTGGTGGATGAGTTTGAGAGAGTGTGTAAGAAACGGAATCTAAAGGTGAATGTAGGGAAGAGTAAAGTGATGGTCTTTGAGAGAGGTGAAGTCAGTGAATGTACAGCGAGGTTGGATGGTGAGGAATTGGAAAATGTAAGTACGTTTAAGTACTTGGGTAGTGTGATGAGTAAGGATGGAGGTTTGGAGGGTGAAGTACTTGAAAGGGTACAGCAGGGAAGAAAGGTTGCTGGTTCTTTGAAAGCAGTGATAAGAAACAGGGAAGTGAGCATGGAAGTGTTAAAAGTTACTACATGACAGTATTGTGATACCAACTCTAACGTATGGAAGTGAAGCTTGGACGTTGTTGGAAGGACACAAGTCAAGAGTGAGAGCAGTGGAAATGAGTTATTTAAGAGGAGCCTGTGGAGTCACATGGAGAGACAGGCTGACGAATAAGGATATAAAGGAGCGTTGTGGTGTTGATGTGGATGTGATAGGAAGCGTTATGAGGAACACACTGAGGTAGTTTGGCCATGTGGAGAGGATGGAGGGTGAAAGACTGACGAAGAGAGTGTATGTGAGTGAGGTGGAGGGGGAGAGAGGGAGGGGGAGCCCGAGGGTGAGATGGAGAGATGGGGTGGAGAGGTATATGAGAGAGGGGGGTGTGAGTTGGGAGCAGGGGAGTGAAATGGCGGGGGACAGGGCGACTTGGAGGCGATTTGTTTGTGGCCACCCCAAACGGGATTGAGGCGTCTGGCAATAGATAGATAGATAGACTTGCTCCAAAAAGTCGGAGCCACGATCGACTGTCGCCACTGACAACTCCAGTTCCGCCCCCCATCCTGTTCCACCCCAGCCGTTTGCACATGCACGCCGCGGCCCTGGCCGGAGGATTCACCCTCTTCCTCTCTCCAGTGGCCCCCTTTTTCCCCCCTTTTTCCCCCTCCCTCTCCTCCCCCCTCCCGTGCCTTTCCACCCCACTCCTGCCCCTTCTTTCCCTGCCACCATCTCCGCCGCTGTTACCATCCCCTCCCACCATGAGGCATGGGTGCCCCTTAACAGGCCCTCAGGTCCATCCGTTTTGTTCTCCCCCCTCCTCCCCTCCAGACCCCTTTCTGCCTGCCTTGTGTCCCCCACCTTCCTCCCTCCCCACCACGCCGCCATCCACATCGCCAATCTCGCCTCGTCCCCTCTCACCCTCCCCAAAGGGCTTATCATCGGAGAGATGGAGGAAGCCGAGCCCTGTGCCCCATCCTCCTCCCACCTCCCCACCCCTCTACCCCCCATCCCTGACCATCTCTCCAACCAGCAGTCAGACACCTTATGCCGCCTCCTCCTGGATTTCCAGGATTTGTTTGTGACAGGACCAGCAGATATAGGGCATACTATGTACCTGTCGCACGAAATCCATACGACAGGCCCACCTATACTACAACCTTCCCGACGCAAGAACCCCCGACAGAGAGAAGAGGAGGACCGCCAGGTGCACGAAATGGAAGAGGCAGGTGTTATCTCTCTCTCCACCAGCCCGTGGTCCTCCCCCGTCGTTCTAGTAAAAAAGAAAGACGGCACGATGCGGTTTTGCATCGACAACCGCCGTGTGAACGACGTCACCATTAAAGATGCCACCCCCCTCCCCCGCATTGATGATTCCCTAGACTCCCCGTACGGGGCGTCTTGGTTTTCTACCCTCGACCTCCAGTCTTGATACTGCAGGTCCCTGTCCACCCGGACCATCAAGGCAAGATGGCCTTTTCCACCAGTAATGGCAAACATTACGAATTCAATGTTCTGCCATTCGGCCTCTGCAACGCCTCTGCCACTTTCTCCGGACTAATGGAATCTGTCTTGAGCGGCCTCACTTGGGAAATATGTTTAGCTTATCTTGACGATGTCATTGTTTTTAGCCAGACCTGGGCCGACCATTTGCAGCACCTCCGTCGAGTTTTCATCAGAATTCGCCGGGCAGGCCTCAAGCTACATCCTTCTAAATGTGTCCTGGCTGCTAAGACTGTCTCGTTCCTAGGACATACTATTTCCCAAGCAGGAATTTCCCCCGATCCCGACAAGCTCCGTGCCATAGCAGACATACCACCTCTGCAGGACGTCCACGGCATCCTCGCCTTCCTGGGACTCACATCCTATTACCGTCGCTTCGTGAAGGGATTCGCGCAGATTGCTAAGCCTCTTCACGACTTGACATGAAAAGGGGAACCTTTCCTCTGGACCGAGGATCGGCGAGCTGCTTTTCAACAGCTAAAAGACAAGCTTGTCTCGGCCCCCATCGTGGCCTTCCCTGACTATGCCCTCCCTTTTCGCCTCTACACGGACGTATCCCTTACCGTGATAGGCGCCGTCCTAGCCCAGGTACAGGCCGGCCGGGAACACATCATCGCCTGCGCCAGCCGCACTCTGAACCCAGCCAAAAAAAATTATGCCGCCACCAAGCGAGAATGTCTCGGCATAATCTGGGCCCTCCAATATTTTAGGGCTTATCTTTCCGGGACCCAAGTCACAATAATCACCGACCACCAATCACTCCAGTGGTTGCGCCAATCAGACTCCCATAACACCCAACTCGTCCAGTGGCGTGACACCCTAGAGGAGTTTCGGTACGAGATTTCATACAGACCCGGAAAGCTCCACACTAATGCAGATGCCCTCTCCTGCCTCCCCATCCATGTGGTACAACCGGACCCCAACCTACTACAACTCTGACACCACAAGGAACGGCCCCCCCTGGATCCCTGCTCACCTATTCCCCAAGCTGTGCCGACAGGGCGACCACCTTCTAACCCCGTCCGGACACATCCTCTTGACCCCCGATGCGGCACGTGACACCCTGCGCCACCTACATGCTCACAACGGCATCCACTTGGGCACCAAAAAATTACTACAGGTGTTCAATGATATTTATTGGGCCCCAAATCCCTCCACCCTCGCCAAGGAAATTATCCAGACTTGCCGTGCCTGTGCGCTTGGGAAAGATATCACCCGGACCGCCGGGCCATCTGGCCATATCACCGCCCACAAGCCCTGGCAACTCCTGGCGATCGACGTAGTAGGCCCTCTTCCCCCTAAATCTGGATATAAATACGTGGTCACTTTTGTAGACACATACTCCAAATTCATAGTAGCCTGTCCAGCTAAGGAACATCATGCCGTCACTGTCGCCAATGCCCTGCTCCAACACGTGTTCCCTTACTTTGGCATTCCCCAAGCCATCCATTCCGATAATGCCCCCGAGTTCTCCGGAAAAGTCTGGGAAGAACTAGCCAGGATTTTCGGGTACAAGATCTCCCACTCCTCACCATACTGGCCACAAGGGAACGCGGTATGTGAACGTAGCCATCGTACCCTTATCAATCAGCTACACACCAGAATCGAGGCTACAAAAGACGACGATTGGCCGGCACATGCAAAAATTGTCCAATGGGGCATGAATTCGTGCCCCCGAGAAGACGGGATTTCCCCCCACAAAAGAATCTTTGGCGAAACCCCCCTCCTACTACCCCTATGCCATCACCTGCAACCGTCCGCTTCCGCTTCCACTACAGACCCGCTACACCTGCTAAAAGGGCGGATATACCACCTACAAAAGAACCTAGACCTTGGACCCGACACAGCCTCCAACCCTTTCAACCCGAGTGACACAGTCATCGTCGCCCAACTTCCCACTCCCCACAAGCTCGCCCACCGTTTCACGGGGCCCCACACAATCACCAAAGTCCCCAACCCATACCAAGTAGTCATAGACTATCACGGCACTCCCCGTACCCTCTGCAACCGTCACGTGCGGCCTTTCCGCACGCCCACCTGCCCCCTCCGGCTCCCGCACCACCCTCTACAGTCACATATGAGTGCTATGTTTCCTCCTCACCCTCCCACTCCACCTCCCCTACCACCTCCACCTCCACGGCCACCACCACCCCCAGCACCTCACCTGACACCTCCGCTGCCACCCCTCCCTCACCCTCACCCCTTCCTTCCATGGCCTCCCCCTCAACGCCCACTCCCACATCTTCCGCTCACGCCACCACACCCTCACCACAACCCACTACCACCCCTCTCCCCCACCCACCATCCGTACACCCACTCCAACACCGCACCCCACCGTGCCCACAACACGCAAAACAACCCGCCCATCCCAGGCGCCCACTTCTCCCCCTACCCCTACCCTCAAGACCACCACCACCCGCTCGGGCCGCTTCTCACGCCCGCCCACCCGATACTCACACACCCCTACACCACCCACCTCTCCACGACTTCACACCGTCAAGCTACATCAGGCCCAAATCCCCTCTACCTGTACTCCCCAGAGACTCAACGCCGCATTACCATGGCACAAAACCCGGCCCTTACCCTCAGTATCCAGCAATTAGCCCCCAACCACACCGACAGCCACACCAAGCAAGGTGAGAGTGAAGCGGGCCATATGGGCACCTACCCTTGGCAAGAACCACAGACTCCGCGGGCCACACCACCTGCTAAACCTCCTCCAGTCTACCACCGCCACCTCCACACTCTTCCTCACCTGCGACCCAGCACAAGAAGAGAACCTCTACACTGTTGCCTGGCAAACTGCGCTGCAACACCTCCAGCCCGTCTACACCACCTCCAACACACAAGCGTTCCACCTCTAGCCACGAGGACGTGACATTTTACAGGGGGAGAGTGGTAAAATGCGTGGCTTAAAGAACAGTGCCCCAGAGAAATACCATAGTACCCCCGACGACAGGGCAAGCCAAACACAGCTTAGTATGCCCGAGGATGCACCGACACCCCCACACGGACCCCACGGGGTAGCCGCCACCAGTCACCACCACTCCCGGCAACAGCGACATATGTCAGCCCGGGCCGTGCGCCCCTGTGTCATGCAGCCACCACGCTGTCGCCGCTGTAGGAGAAGGACACTACCTTCGTGGAGTGGAAATGTTGAGTCAGCTAGGGGTGGAGTTGAAAAGGACACTCCAGACGGCGCCCCTCTAGTAGAGACGATCTATGGTCGCTCCCATCCTTGTGAGACGATCTATGGTCGCTCCCATCCTTGTGAGACGATCTATGGTCGCTCCCATCCTTGTGAGACGATCTATGGTCGCTCTGAAAGTGTTCTGGTAGAGACGATCTATGGTCATTCCGAAAGTGTTCCGGTAGAGACGATCTATGGTCGCTCCCATCCTCGTGAGATGATCTATGGTCGCTCCGAAAGTGTTCCGGTAGAGACAATCTATGTTCGCTCCCATCCTCGTGAGACGATCTATGGTCGCTCCGAAAGTGTTCCGGTAGAGATGATCTATGGTTGCTCCCATCCTCGTGAGACGATCTATGGTCGCTCCGAAAGTGCTCCGGTAGAGACGATCTATGATCGCTCCCATCCTCGTGAGACGATCTATGATCGCTCCCATCCTCGTGAGACGATCTATGGTCGCTCCGAAAGTGCTCTGGTAGAGACGATCTGTGGTCGCTCCGAAAGTGCTCTGGTAGAGACGATTGATGGTCGCTCCCATCCTGAGACGATCTATGGTCGCTCCGAAAGTGCTCCGGTAGAGACGATCTATGGTCGCTCCCATCCTTGTGAGACGATCAATGGCCGCTCCGAAAGTGCTCCAGTAGAGATGATCCATGGTCGCTCCCATCCTCGTGAGACGATCTATGGTCGCTCTGAGAGTGTCTTGGTAAAGACGACCTATGGTCACTCCCTTCCTCATGAGATGATCTATTGTCGCTCCGAGGGTGTGCAGAGAGAGGTGAGTGGAGAGACGTCCCCATGCCAGGAGACTAGAGCCCAGGCTTCCTGTCCCAGAGTGACCCAGACAGGCCTCACAGCCTCCCCTGGTCTCGGTTCCCTACGCCTGGTTCTAGAGAAGATGCACCTGACGGACCCCAGTGGAAGTTGCTGCCGCAGCCCTCTCCTGTCGGAGCCCCTAGATGCTGGAGACCGCAGCCCACAGTCTCTCTCGGTTCTCCCCAGAACACCCGGGCGTGATCCCTCTACGGCCCCACAACGCCGGGACTTATCACAGAGGTTCCTGGAGCTATTCGGCCCCAGTCCCGAGGGCCACAAGCCTGAGCCAAGCCCGAAAGCCACGGGAAGCCCAGGACGCGAGAGGACGCCCTTATGAGTTATCCCGTGCTCTCTCGGCACGCCTCGCATTGGCGGTGCCCCTAGCCCAGCAGGATCGCCGATGACATGTTCCTGCCTATCCCCCTGATGAATACGTGTGATATTGTAGCACGAGTGATTTAGGTTAAGTGTGATTTCCCCTAATGTAAGTATTGTGCAGTGATTTCATATAGTGAATATCGGGGTAAATAAGATCACAGTGAGAAGTTAAAGGACGAGAGTGTGGAAGAAGATCTGATTGACTATACTTATGAGTGACATCCCTGTTATACAATTAATAAGCCTGTGCCGCTTGGAGATTCCCCTATAAAGACATACCCCCATTACTGTGAAGGAATATTGTGAAAGGAAGAATTAATGGTATTCTCTCCCTCCCCCACGCTACCCATAAATCTTGTTTATCACCCTCTCTCACTCCAATATCCCGAGTAAGTGTGAATCAAGAATAAAATCAATTACCAAAGTCCCTTGGCTAGTGGAAACCATATAAACTTCACGGCTAATATCTGTCGCTCTCCAGTATTACCATAACTTTCCCCTAGCCGTCACAAGTCACTCTCCGCACCTCCCCTATCTCCTCCTCGTGAGACTCAACCCTTCCCCCCGCGCCTCCCGCGCGCGCCTATATTTACTGCACTCCTGATACACTAGGATTGATTGTGTTGTCATTACTATCAGAGAAGCAAGTATCGTGCGAGATACACATATCCTAGACAAGGTTTTATATTGCTATGTATTGTGCTGTAATATCTGCTGATTTGTCCTGTGTCTGACTGTGGTAATATACGTGTAAAGGTTGTTGCCTAGAGTTTTTGTGTCCTGCCTCTATTGCACTAAGCTCCGGTCTCGAAAGAGGACCCCGCTCCATGTTAGGTGAAATAGGAACGAGAAGTCGAGCCTAATTAATTTTCACCTAGCATTACAATTCCATTAACGTTAATGTAATTCTATTGATTATGTAAGTATAATTAACAATGTGTCTGGGTTGAATGAATTTGAGAGAGAGAGAGAGAGGTGGGTGATTTTGTTTGCAGTGTGGTCATCCTAGTGGTAATTAGGTAAAGTTAGATTAGTTGCCAAATAGGTAGGTTAGATAATGTTAGATTGATTATGATTGTTGTTTTTGTTGTTGATTAACCCATGTCTATTAGGAGAGCAGACCCATCGATCACAGGCAGGCAAGTGATTCTGTGGGTCCGTCCTACAGGTAGTGTACAGCAATATCCATAGAATACAATGTCTACTCACGGGCCGCCCGGGAGCGAAAGAAAACGCGCCTGCTCCTGGGTGATGACGTCACACTGTCCTCTCTCGTCTCCCGCGTCCCAGTTCATACCTTACATTGTTACACAGTCAAATCTTTCTTTTTTTCCCATCATATCTTAACATGAGGCTGCATATTATGTCAGAAAAGAGGCACATAAATAACATACTAATCTCTGGCCAAACTATTGGCTTTAGTCATACCCTGCTCATATCATTATAAGCTTTGAAACAGTGTTTAAGCATATGGACTAGAAAATTATCTCATGTCATACTGCAGGGGCGGCAACCCTAGGCACGCGTGCCAGACTTGGCACGTGAAGTGCTATACTATGGCAGTCAACGTGATCCAGTGTAGCAAAGAAAATATTGACAATGCAAAGAAAGAGAGAGAGAGAGAGAGAGAGGTGGGCACATCCTTCCTTACTAAATCAATTAACACTGTCGCTACAGTGTTAAAAAATCTTACCTGACACGCAAAGTGGCGAAAAAATCGGCATTAATTATAAATTGGCACACCATGTTCAAAAGGTTGCCGACTCCTGTCATATGAAAGTTCATCGAAGATGAACTTGAATCTCTCTCTCTCTCTCTCTCTCTCTCTCTCTCTCTCTCTCTCTCAGTCAGTATATTTATACATCTATTTATTATCTTATGAGTTTACTCATTTTTTAAACAATTTTTCTAGATGAAATTATTTTTTTATGTAGAACTCGCATTCTAAAACACCTACGACAGCGAACAAAATAACTACTTACTTCATTAGGCAGAGAAACAAATTCAGCAGTTTGGCTGGCTAGATTGTGGCCAGTGGCTAGTCCAGGTTGCAGGCCTTTAGCTCCATGATGACAAATAAATAACTTTTCCATTGTTTGTAATTTTTTTAGGAGTTCAGAGCTTGGTTTCATCAATTTTTCATTTCCCCTGCTAATTGCACCAATGCAGGTGTGTTCTTTGTTTGATGCCTTTGAACTGATGTACTCATACTGAGGACATTTATGAGCTAAGAAGCCACCATAATACGCTAGGCATCCATCTCCTGTTGCTGTTAAACATCGGGTTAGGTCACGTCTCGGAAAAAATAGTTCACTTGTGAGGTCAAAATACAACGTGGAGAAAAAAAATGATGTAAACATGTCAGCCAGATCATTTTCTAGCCCCGGTGATAGCATGCTCCACTGTCTGAGGATGGCGACGGGAACGTCCAGCGTAAACTGACCCTGTCTGCATTGATGTTCTGCTTGTCAGACAAAAGAGATGAACCAGAGGCAGAGGGTATGGACAAGGAAAATATATCAGACAACCTGGATTTACAAGTTAAAGGTTAAAAGAAGTTATTGAGGAAGAGGGCCTAGCATAATTTGGTGGATTCTTAGCCCATAAATGTCCTCAATATGGCTAGCTGTGTTCAAAGGCATCAAACAAAGAACACACCTGCATTGGTGCAATTAGCAGGGGAAATGAAAAATTGATGAAACCAAGCTCTGAACTCCTAAAAAAATTACAAACAATGGAAAAGTTATTTATTTGTCATCATGGAGCTAAAGGCCTGCAACCTGGACTAGCCACTGGCCACAATCTAGCCAGCCAAACTGCTGAATTTGTTTCTCTGCCTAATGAAGTAAGTAGTTATTTTGTTCGCTGTCGTAGGTGTTTTAGAATGCGAGTACTAAGCTGTTCACAAAATAAGTAAACTGATAATTGATAAAAAGATGTATAATATTCTGACTGTGCTTGAGAGAGAGAGAGAGAGAGAGAGAGAGAGGGAGGGAGGGAGGGAGGGAGAGAGAGAGAGAGAGAGAGAGAGAGAGAGGGAGGGAGAGAGAGAGAGAGAGAGAGAGAGAGAGAGATTGGTATTCAATGAACTGTAAGTATATGAGATAATTTTCTAATCAATATGCTTAAATACTGTTTCCAAGCTTATAAATATGAGCATGCTATGACTAAAACCAATAAATTGTTTGGCTAGAGATTGGTATATTATTTATTAGCATCATTTCTGACAAGATGTGCAAGTACGTGTTAAGATATGGAGGAAAGAATAAGACATTTTAGTGTGTAACAATGTAATAAGGTATGAACTGGGACGCGGCAGACGAGAGGACAGTGTCACGTCATCACCCAGGAGCTGGCTCGTTTTCTTTTGCTCCCGGCCGGCCCGTGAGTAGACATTGTATTCTATGGATATTGGTGTACAGTACATACACCGTGTAGGGATCCGGCGCTCCCTTGTGGTACACACCGCCTCAACAGGGTCACACCAGGGAAATATAGGCAGGTTTGGCTCCTGGGAGGACGCCGCAGTTGCACAGTGCCACCATGTGTAGGCACCGTCATGGCCTAGGTTAGTTTAGGTACACTGGGTAAGTTAGATTAGGTTAGATTAAACAAAAAAAAAAAAGACAACGTGAAGAGCATTGCATAGGTGCGTGAAAAATATCGCAGAGGTAACTACACACACACACACACTAACAGAGGGCATCGTCGGAGGTAAACGTCCATCACCAGCGCTCCATACCAGACCAACACGGCCAGAGGCAATACCTAATTTAGTATCTTTGAATGAGTCAAGCTCTGTACCAGGTTAGACTAAATGATTTTTCATTATTAAAAGGAAAAGAAATAATAAGTTTAAATAAGACTGGTTCAAACTGAACAAAGAACCACGATGCGTTGAGTCAGCTGGGTTTGTTTATACTACAGCAACACGGGGAAAGTGTACATACTCTGTAAGTACATACTCTGTTCATTTAGTATTACAAAATGGATACATACTTCAGTAAAACAAATTGGTAATTTTTTACAAGTGCACAGGGACGTCTTTTTTGGTCAAACCAAGGTATTTCTGATAGTTTTTGATGTGTTTTGAACGAATCTGACCTTCATTTCAGCCGCAAATCAGTATATTTCAAGATATCCCCCACCCCCCCTTCCCCCCACAAGAATGGGGGAGATGGGCGAACCCGGGTTTTTTGGGTGTGGGAAATCACATAATACACTGATCTGCGTTAGAAATGAAGGTCAGAATAATTCACAGCACATCAAAAACCATCAGAAATACATTGGTTTCACCAGCCAGGCCGCTGCGCGACGGGCCGTCTGGCCTACTCCCTAACGCCTTACACCAACAATCGCCTGCCCGCTGTCACCAGCAAACCATTATCTCCTAAGCAAAACTAAGCTAAGCCATAAAATTATATTTTTCCGTGCCAAGAACAATGGGGGACCTGTGGGAAAGCGGGGTTTTGGGTGGGGAAAACACGCAAAAACGAGTGATTTCCAAGTTAAACTGTTATCAAATTCAAACCGAAAACACTAAAATCCTTCGGAAAAATGAAATTTTAAGCTTCTTAGGGAGTCCGTGTTTGCTAACTGCGGGGCTTTGCCCCCCAGACCCCCCCAACCCTGGCCGTGCTTTCTAACTGGGGGGCTTCGCCCCCCAGACCCCCCCTGACATTAACCAAACCTCATCTAACCTAACCTAACCGGGTGTAAATATGAAATAATGCCTTTACTCACCAGTTTACAGCTCCTGAAGTACTTACGGTAATTTTGCAGGCTTCACAGGTCGTGGCTGGAGACGTACTGACTTTCAAATCCTGCGGGACCCTAGAGTATCTGAAATTCAAATTTGAGTGCCAGTTGTATCAGTTTGAACTTCACGCATGAGCAGATAGTGCGTGACGTAACAGTAGACACATGCTTTAGCCCCACCCATAAGTCACGTGAACCGTGACGTGATGGTAGACACACGCGAGACAGGACCACAATGCATTAGGCACGCGCCGCGATGGGTCTCATGTATCGCCAGAGTAATTTTTCGGAAAATTTTCAAAAATCTTTTTTCGCATTAATATTCATTTGCGGAAGTTGTTTCTAGGGTTCAAAATGTTCGCAATGGTGAGATTTAGATATCTGTAAGAGTAAAATTGAGATTCCAAATCCCTGTGCACTTGTAAAATAATACCAACAAATTTGGAAAAGAAAAGGGATAAAAGTAAAAAGCAAAATGATGATTTCTACCAAGAACTGGTTGAAGTGGAGACTCACAATAGACTGGTTAAACGTGTACACAAACTAGAAATGGCTTTCAAAAATGAAATTGATGAAATAAAGAAGCAAATGCGCTTGCATAAGAAAGACACAACCATCAGTGAACTAACAGTGGAACTGAGTACGCTTAGGAAGAAAGTGAGTGAAATGGCAAGTACGGTAGTCAATCACGAGAGTGTTATGGAAGAGTTAAAAAATGACACAGAGACAATTAGACAAGCAAGCAGTCTTATGGTCCAGAGCAGTGATATTGAGGAGAAGATAACACAGGTAAATGAAGCTGTGCAAAGCTACAAAAATGATGTAGAAACCACGTATGCTGAAATGGTGAAAGTAAAGAAAGACTTAGAAACAAGGGTGGAGGAAAAAAGCATTAAAAAGGAAGTGAAAAGAATAATCCAAAACAATCCAAAGTTAGTCAGAGATTCAGTAGAAATAAATAAATCAATAGTAATCACTGGTATAGAAGAGGAAGAAATTAAAAACAAGATCACTAGAGACAAAAAGGAGATGGCAAATGTAATGAGCTTACTGAAAGAAGTATCAGAGGAAATCTGTAGTAAAGACATAGAGGAACACAAAAGGTTAGGGAAATACAGGAAAAGCAAGACAAGACCTCTAAAGGTGACTTACCAGAGTGTAAACACTGTGGAAGAGATACTAAAAAATGCAAAGAATCTTATGGAAAAAGAGGAGTTCAAAAATGTATGGATAAAAAGATGCCTAACACAGGAGGAACTGGAATTACTGAAAGAGAAAAGGGAGGAAGCAAAAACAAAAAATGAGGGAAGATCAGAAGAGGGCAAGAAGAAAATTTTTTACAAAGTAATAAGATTGCAGGTACGAAAGTGGTACACAAACAGGATGGAAGAAAAAGGAGGAAGTTAGTAGAACCATGTCATGACAAGTATATAAACAAGATGATAAAGTTGATGTACTCAAATGTGGATGGAATGGTATCTAAATTACTAGAGATGAATGACTGTCAGAGAAAATGAACCACAAATAATATGCCTAACTGAGACAAAATTAACACCAAGGATATCCAATGACATACTAAACTTAGAGGAATACAATATATGGAGAAGGGACAGAAATTTAAAAAAAGGAGGAGGAATTATAATATTAACTAAGAAAAATCTAAAAGTCAAGGAAATAAACCTAGATATACCATCACAAGTAGAACTGATTGCAGTAGAGATCGACACATCTGAAGGTAAAGTAATTGTAGCCAATTTGTACATGCCACCCAGATCAAACACATGGGAAAGAGACGAATATGAGGACCTGGCAGAGAGTACAATTCAGAGTATAAGATCCTTGCTACATAAAATGGAAGAGAAATCGGAAAGAATTATACTAACTGGGGACTTCAGTACAAATATAAATTAGAATACTCTAGATATAAATAGCCAAGAAAGCTGTTGGGACCAAAAGCTCCTGGATCTCGTACAAGAGTTTTTCTTAACGCAACATGTGAGGGAAACCACTAGAAAAAGAGGACTTGATGTACCTTCAGTGCTGGATCTAATATTTACTAGGCAAGAAAATGACAGTGACAGTTTAATATATCACCCTCCACTCGGCAAAAGCGATCATGCAGTACTAAATTATAACTTCAGGATAGCATATGACATAGTAAACAGCAATGACAGTTACAAAAAGAGCCTAAATTATAAAAAGGGAAATTATCAAGACCTAAAGAAGTATTTCTTAGAAGTTGATTGGGAAAATGAGCTTAGAGGACAAGATTTAAATGCTGTATATAAAAAATTTTGTGAATTTTATGAAATAGGAGTCCAGAAGTACATCCCACAGCACAAAGAAGCAGATTAAGAAAATACAGAAATAGTTCAATACAGAATGTAAAAAATCAAAAGAAAGAAGAGATTTGTTGTGGAATAGATACAGAAGACATAATAGTGAAAGGGCGTATGATAATTACAAACAGGCAAGAAACGACTATACAAGAATAAGGAGGGAAGCCCAAAAACAGTTTGAGGAGGATATAATAAATAAAAGTAGTGATCAACCAAAGCTGTTTTACAGCTATATCAGAAGCAAAACCAAAGTAAAAAATATAATACAATCCATTACGGACGAGGGAATCACTTATACACAAGAGAAAGATATTTGTGAAGCACTAAATAAGAATTTCCAATTAGTTTTTACAGAAGAAAAAAATTTTGAGAGGGACTATGTGGAACACGCATGTCCACACATACTACCAGATATACAAATAGCAGAAAAAGTAATACAGGAGGAGTTAAGTAGATTAGAGAGAGGAAAAGCAAGTGATCCTGATGAAATTTCATGTTGGGTGTTACAAGAATATGCAAAGGAGTTAAGTAAACCATTATTTTTAATTTTCAAGAAATCCTTGAGTCAAGGGAAACTACCTGATATTTGGAAAAAAGCAAATATAGTCCCCTTATTCAAGAAAGGAAATAGACAAAATCCTCACAACTACCGACCAGCATCACTGACCAGTGTTGTAAGCAAGGTATTAGAAAAATTTATAAGAAAAGCTTGGGTAAATCATCTAGAAGAACACAGTATGATAACAGAAAGACAGTTTGGTTTCAGAAAAGGAAAATCATGTGTTACTAATCTGTTGAGCTACTATGACAGAGTAACAAACACAATACAGGAAAGGGAAGGATGGGTGGACAGTATCTATTTAGATTTCAAGAAAGCTTTTGACACAGTACCACACCAAAGACTTTTATGGAAGCTGTACCATCAAGGAGGAATTCGAGGCAAACTGTTTTGTTGGATGCAAGACTTTCTCATAAAAAGAGAAATGAGGACAGTACTAAGAGGAAACTACTCATCATGGAAAGACGTGACTAGTGGAGTACCACAGGGTTCGGTGCTGGCACCAATCATGTTTTTTGTGTACATAAATGATATAAATAGTAACACTGGAAATGAGAGCTATCTGAATATGTTTGCAGATGATGCAAAAATACAAAGGAGAATTACTAGCACAGACTCTTGTAGGGAGCTACAAGAAGAATTAAATAAACTTCATGAATGGAGTAGTATATACATGGCAAATGGAATTCAATGTGGACAAGTGTCATGTAATCAAGTTTGGTAAAAGTGGAAAAAGACCAGATTGGGATTATAAGTTAGGAAATAAAACCCTATACACATCAGAAAGAGAGAAAGACCTAGGTGTGATTTTCAATAACAGACTATCTCCGGCTGACCACATCAGCGAGAAGGTACGGAACATGTATACACTGCTTGCAAATATGAGAATAGCATTCACATACATAAATGAAGACATGCTAAGAAGGATAATAACATCATTCATTAAACCAACCCTGGAATATGCATCAATAGTCTGGAGTCCTCATCTCAAAAAGCATATAGACAAGATTGAAAAAGTTCAAAGGGCCGCTACAAGATGGATACCAAGCTTAAGGGACCTAAGCTACGAAGAAAGACTAAATAAACTGAATCTATCAACACTACAGGAGAGAAGGAAAAGAGGTGACATGATAATGCTATATAAGTGCATATCAGGAAAGGAGAAAATAGACATAAATGATTACTTAACATATGAAGAAGCATCAGCAAGAGGACACTGCAAAAAAAACTGCATAAGAAGAGAGGTGATAAAGACGTAAGGAAATTCAGTTTCCCAAACAGAGCAATTGATCAATGGAATGCACTACCGAATGAAATAGTGTGTGCCAAAACAATTCACAAATTTAAGGATAATTACGATAAATATGGTTTAAGACACGGGACAGTACGAGCTTGACTCATTCCTGTAAAGATACAATTAGGTAAGAACACACACACACACACACACACACACACACACACACTACAAAGGGAAATTACAAACACAGACTCTTGCATAGAGCTACAAGAGGAATTCCAGACGCTTTATGACGGGAGCAATAGATGGCAAATGGAATTCAGTGTGGACAAGTGTCATGTAATTATGTTTGGTAAACGTGAGAAAAGACCAGCTTAGGATTATAAGTTAGGAAGTTCAATCCTTCACATATCAGAAAGGCAGAAGGACCTAGGAGTGATAATCAATATATAGACTATCTCCAGCTGACCACATCAGTGAGAAGGTACGGAACATGTATACATTGCTTGCTATTATGAGAATAGCATTCACATACATAAATGAAGACATGCTGAGAAAGATAATACCATCATTCATCAGACCAACCCTGGAGTATGCATCAGTAGTCATTTTTTTTTTTTTTTTTTTTTTTTTAATGTGTCCCACTCTGGGCATAGGCTTAACAGCCTGCACTCAAGGCCCAGTAGTCCTCCTACAGTACATACACCTCTACATGTCACCACTTCGACGCTAACACCCACCGTCCATATTGAATACATGCTAGGGCTGTCTCATACAGGACTGGTGTATTGGTATTAGCGGGGGTATTTTTACGACATGTCGGCGGGTCTTCTGGTAGATCGGTAAAGTCTGATTGGAATCCTCACCTAAAAAAACACATAGATAAGACTGAAAAAGTACAAAGGGCCGCTACAAGATGGGTACCAAGCTTAAGGGATCTAAGCTACGAAGAAAGACTAGAAAAACTGAATCTACCAACACTGCAGGAAAGAAGGAAAAGAGGTGACATGATTATGCTATATAAATGCATATCAGGGAAAGAGAAAATAGACATAAATGAATATAACCTAGGGTGAAGCATCAGCAAGAGGACACTGCAAAAAACTGCATAAAAAGAGTGGTGATAAAGACGTATGGAAATTCTGTTTCCCAAATAGAGCAATTGATCAGTGGCATGCACTACCGAATGAAATAGTGTGTGCCAAAACAATGCATAAATTTTAGGATACGTATGATAAAAGTGATTTAATACACGGGACAGTACGAGCTTGACTCGTTCTTGTTAAGATACAGTTAGGTATGAACAATTAGGACACACACACACACACACACACACACACACACACACACACACACACACACACACACACACACACACACACACACACACACACACACACACACACACACACACACACAGTACAGCGAACGTCTACAAATGATAAGAAGCACACAGGAAACAATCAAATATTATGGATCTAACAAGTGTGGACGTCGAGGGCAGGGGCGCCATTTGGGGGGGGGGGGCAGCGAGGGGCGCTCGCTTCCCCAAGCTTTCTGAGGGAGCCTCTAAATCAACTACAGTTATTGAAACAAAAATAAGGTTAACACAATGAAATTAAAACTAATTTGTGTTTAGCCTCAATACATTTTGAGTGAAATATATCTTGTGTGTGTGTGTGTGTGTGTGTGTGTGTGTGTGTGTGTGTGTGTGTGTGTGTGTGTCTGTGTGTAATAATCACAATAATTTACTAGGTATATTAAAGGATGTCAGTGTAAATATGTTCCTAGCCCGTTGTACAGTTAACTTCAGTATCGAGCTGCCTTTTCTATTGCATTCTGGCTATCATAAAAAGCTTTTATTCATCTTAGGAAGTACGTACCTGTAGGTAGGAGTCTTAAGAGTTCATTTAGATCAGTGGTTCCCAAAGTGGACGTTGCTTTACTGGTTGAAGAACTTGAAGTTCTACAGGCATCATCATCCTGTATAATGGAAACTGTTGCACTGAACCAAGATAAAAAAGATACAAAAGACAGTCCATCCACATCACAAACTCCAGCGCCTCAAGCGGTTGATATATCTAACTCCCCCTATGATAAACCCAGTCAACCAAAATTGCCAAGCTACCCAAGCAATCAAAATAATAGGAAATTTAGAAGTCCCTATTTTGATATATTTTCTTGGTTAGAATACTCGGTCTTACAAGATGCATGTTACTGCTTTCCATGTAGGCACTTTGCTGGAGCATCTGTTCGTAAGGAGGAAGGATCAGGTAGGACACCGTTTATTGACGTTGGAACAAGGAAGTGGAAAGATACCAGTACCCTTCTCAAACAACATCAGGCAAGTGAAAGACACATTAATAGTATGATCGCTTGGTCTAATGTCAAAGATATTCAATCAGGGTCCACTCAGTCTGTAGCATCTTCTCTATCTTCAGCTAGGCTACAAGAAATTGAGGACAACAGGGAACATGTAAAGTTACTTTTAAAAGTCACTGCATTACTGGGAAGGCAAGGCCTGTCTTTTCGTGAACATAATGAGGCTGGTGATGCATTAAATTCAGGAAATATTGTAGTAATTCTTCACCTAATTGCTGAATCAAATCCCTTTCTAAAACAAAAGTTAAATCGACCAGAATGAGTTGACATCAGTTGCTGGAAGACATATCAAGGACACAATTTGTGCTGAAGCACAAGAAGCCAAGTACTTTTCAGTTATGGTTGATGAAAGGAAAGACTTGTCAAAAAAGGAACCGATGGCTATTCTTGTGCGGTACTTTAGTGAGGGTATTGTGAAGGAACGTGTCATTGGAACCTATCACATGGAAAAGGTTGATGCTGCAAGTTTAGCTGATTTTATATATAACGAGTTAGAACAATCTGGTTTAATTTGGTATAAGTGTGTGGCTCAGTGTTGTGATGGTGCCAGTGTAATGAGTGGATGCTCTATCGAGATTTATGCAAGACTACAGGATAAAATTCACCAAGCAGTATACATACATTGCCACGCACACAGGCTGAATTTAGTACTGGGCGACTGCATAATGAATACCAGTGGCCTCTCTTCATTTGTTTCAATTATTAACACACTTTACACATTTATTAAACAGTAACACAGGGAACCAACTTTTCACAGAGGCACAGAAAGCAGATCTTCAGGTTTTGACACTAAAAAGACCTGCTATAACTAGATGGTCTTACTATTATAGGTCAATATCAAAGGTTAAGCTTCGCTATGGAAGTTTGCTATCTGTGCTTCATACAGTTTCAGAGGTTTCTGACACAGAAGCTGCAGCAGAAGCAAATGGACTGTACAAAAAGTTAGTCTTTCAGGTTCGTAATGGATCTACATATTACTGAACAAGTCCTTAGAGTTACCAATAATTTGTCAGATCAGCTTCAAGCAAAGGAAGCCTTACTATCTGAAGCTCGCTCTCTCATACAGTCAACTACTAAGGAATTGCAGGTCTTGAGAACTGACGAGGTTTTCTCTGATATTTTTGACAGCTAAAGATTTTGCTTCAACATATGAGGCAGATACCAACTTGGAAAATTCAAATCAGTTGAGCAGACCTAAGCCTAAGAGAATTCAGAAGGTATCATCAGGACTAAAGAGCTTCTTAAATAATTCAGCTCTAGGGAGAAAAGAGGTGAATACTTGTATTGCTCCCAAGACTGAACTCAAAAGAACCTATTTTGATAGACAGATTTCTCTCAGAGGTTGATATTCGCTTCACACAAAACCTGCCCCTAATAGAAGCAAAGAATGCACTTGACTGCAGTTCCAGAAACTTTCAATAATATGAGAAGATTTCTATTATAGTACAGGCTTACCAAGATGAATACATAGATGAAATTCTTCTAGTTTCCCAAATGTCTGTTGCAAAAAAACATTTTCTAAGTAAGAGTGACATGCCAAAGAATCTGTTTTAATTATATGAACTCAAACCATTAGATTGTGCGTATTCAGAAATAGTGAAAATTATCAAAATTCTTCTCATCCTTCCAGTAACTACTGCAGGCAATGAACGACTTTTTTCAGTACGTAGCTATAATCAAGACATATCCAAGAACCTCAGTGAGAAATGATCGCTTAAGTGACTTGCTACTGTACTTATGGCCTCAGAAAAGGAACTTGTTAAGAATCTTAACTTTGACACCTTGGTTGATAACTTTGCAAAGCAGAAAACACAGAGATATCCACTGCTGCAGTAGTTTATTCATTTTTCAATGCAATAAATATACGTAGTTTAGTTTTCAGTTTCCTCCAATGAATTCTGAAATTAATGTACTCTTCTTACCTGAGCCTCGTGCAAATTTAAAAACCATCATTTTATTTCTCCCACCTCGTAGTGTACACTTACTTTTTCACATTACTTTATATGGTTCATGGTACCTGGGGCTAGTAAGCTAAAAGCTTTCCATTTTTTTTTCCTTTACAAGTTTACATCTTTTCATTCTCAATTTTATATTAATTATCTTTTCATTAGGCTGTAAGAATGATGTCAGTTTAAGCTATCACCAATACAGATATTTTAACTGCTGTTTGGTCTATTATCCAGGGTCATTAGCATATAATGCAGTGATATGTACTTTACCATGCACTTTAAATATTCAACTTCACAGAAATACTGCCAGTGCTACAATATCCATTAGTGTCTCTGTCAGGAAGTAATTGGTTTAATAAATAATTATATACAGTATATATATTTGTTTACTGCTTTAATTCTCTAAATACAGCTTCGCATGTGGCTTCAAAATGCTAGCTTGCCAGTACCCCACCCATGCGGGGAGGTGGGAGTAGGGGGGCCTCCTAAATAGCCTATTCCCCCCCCCCAAGGAAAATTGAAACGACGCCCCTGGTCGGGAGTATGGTTGCGAGAGGCAGACGGAAGATCTGAGACGAGGTCATAAGGTGTGACCTCAGGGATAAGGGACTGAATAGGGAGGCTGCCAGAGATCGAGCAGCGTGCAGATCCATTATGTGACCAAGTGCGACGCATACAAGCTTATTGCAGCCTTTATAAACGATACGGTACGATATGGTCACAGTACAAAGCATTTGATTAAGCAGTAAATAACCTACCTATTGTAGAATCAGAATGCAGTATAGATATCACTGGGAAATAAGCCAGGAATGATGTGATAAACTGTAGATTAGGTGGAGAGAATGGAAAACACAATGCACTGAGTGTCCAGTTGTGAAGTCATATAGAGATTTAGGTTACACGGCCTCCACTGTGGAATATAACGACCCTTTAACATCGAGGCAACACAAGAACAAAAGGAGAGAGAAAAAGACGAAAGGAATAAAATGAACTATATAAATATTCGCCCAAGTTACACAAGTCCTCCCTCTATTTTCTGGCAATTTTCTTTGTTACAAGCCCCGCCTCCAAAGCGGTGCCGAGTTGTCTGCGGCCACAGCACACCTCCATGCTGCCATGCCTCAGTCAGTGCCACCTGGGGCCTCAGCAGTGTCGCTATGAGAGGGGAGGGGTGGAGACACGTCTTGGTTATGTCCGTGGCGCCTGGCTGTCTACCCTTGGGTCTAGGCACTCAGTTGCCTCTCTACGGTAGGAGGGGATAGTATGCTGATCCTGGAGTTGCAGAGGGAGCCTCCTACTGTGCCAAGCAGTACAGGCTTCTCAACACCTCTCCTATACCGAATTATTCTGTATACTAAACCTCAGTAACCTATTGTTTGTTACTCAGAGTCAAATGGCCACCCCTTACGGGATTTTGGCGTCTGGCAATAGATAGATAGATAGATAGATTGTTACTGATGCAAACTACGAGTATTGTGGATGTCAGAGCGACACATGATATCACCAGAACGTCAAGGTGCAACCTATAGAATAAATTGCAAAGGATGGTATTTAGAAGGCGTTGGCGGCGTGGTACATATTCCTTGGCGATGTACTGTACTGTATTCTGCCTGTTACACATTGTCTTGTATGCTGCCTGTTTCCTTGACATGGTGTGCACCAAACATTACAGTACTGGCCTGTGCTGAGACAGACAGACAGACAGACAGACGAAATTCAGGATGGCTCACACTTGCTCCTCCTCTCTCTCTCTCTCTCTCTCTCTCTCTCTCTCTCTCTCTCTCTCTCTCTCATATACAGGGAAGTGCTGATAAAATCATAAGTGTATGTGAGTACAGTTGTGTGTTTGAGTGCATGTGTGCATCAGCATATTATGTGAATCTGTGTACATCTGTATGAACGTGTGTGTGTGTGTGTGTGTGTGTGTGTGTGTGTGTGTGTGTGTGTATGTGTGTGTGTGTGTGTGTGTGTGTGTGTTTAATACAAGGAAGAAGGAACCAAAGGCCAGGAGCCCGCATACTATTCCCTCAAAAAAAAAAAAAATACAGTACAAAAGAGAGCCAAATTCAAGATCCGATCATTTCGAGATGCCTGGACACACTGCATATGAAAGACTGGAGATCATAGGAAGCAGGAAATACAGACAGAGGGAGACAGTTCCAGAGTTGACCTGTTGCATAAATGAAGGACTGAGAGTAACGGTTAACTCTTGCATTAGAGAGTTGGACAGAAAAGGGATGAAAGTTTGCTCGTAGACGGGCGCTACGCGCCCGTCGTAGAGGTGGAGGAATGCATGCAGACAGTTCAGAGGAACAGTGACCATTGAAGTAGCGATAGAAAAGAGATAAAGATGCAACAGTGCGGCGAAGAGACAGAGGTTGAAAGAAGCCAGTAAGAGGAGGAGATTTAATGAGACGAAAAGAGTACAGCTATCAGATGAACGGATGGTATTTTTTTTTTTTTTGGGGGGGGGGAAGTTTGCTGCTCCAAGCTCACCACTCCATCTCTGGCAGCAATAAAATGCAACACATCTGTCAAAAAAAAAATTACAAATACTGTACATCCACTGACGTTATTTGTTTATTCATACACACACACACACACACACACACACACACACACACACACACACACAGTTCCAGCACCTCCCTTTCCAAGTATTAGCTTCTTCATTTGGTCTCTATACTTCTCTCTCTCTCTCTCTCTCTCTCTCTCTCTCTCTCTCTCTCTCTCTCACACACGCTGGTGCAGTGGTAACGTTCCCGCTTGCCATCTGGTAGACGGGAGTTCGCGCCTCGCTCAGGTTGCGAAAAGTTTCACTGACGAAGTGGGTGGTTACTGTCCCCCTTGAGCAAGGGGACGGGTGTGTGGGTGTGTGAAGGTCACAGCCTTGCCCTTAGATCGGACTATATGAGCTCTCAGCTCCCTTCCGGGAGGGTAAAAGCTGACGATCACGACCATCAGGTGATCCTGACCGACCCGGTGAATTACACACACACAAGGAGTCATCGGAGGTAGACGTTCGTCATCGGCGCTTCGTACCAGGCCAACACGGCCAGTGGCATTACCTAAATTAGTGTCTTTGAATGAGTCAAGCTCTGTACCAGGTTAGACTAAATGATTTTTCATTATTAAAAGGAAAAGAAATAATAAGTTTAAATAAGACCGGTTCAAACTGAACAAAGAACCACGATGCGCTGAGTCAGCTGGGTTTGTTTATACTACAGCAACACGGGGAAAGTGTACATACCCTGTAAGTACATAAGCTGTTCATTTAGTGTTACAAAATGGATACATACTTCAGCAAAACAAATTTGGAAAAGAAAAGGGATAAAAGTAAAAAGCAAAATGATGATTTCTACCAAGAACTGGTTGAAGTGGAGACTCACAATAGACTGGTTGAACGTGTACACAAACTAGAAATGGCTTTCAAAAATGAAATTGATGAAATAAAGAAGCAAATGCACTTGCAAAAGGAAGAGATAGAAAAACTAGGAAGGGAGGCCAACAAGAAAGACACAACCATCAGTGAACTAACAGTGGAACTGAGTACGCTTAGGAAGAAAGTGAGTGAAATGGCAAGTACAGTAGTCAATCACGAGAGTGTTATGGAAGAGTTCAAAAATAACACAGAGACAATTAGACAAGCAAGCAGTCTGATAGACCAGAGCAGTGATATTGAGGAGAAGATAACACAGGTGAATGAAGCTGTGCAAAGCTACAAAAATGATATAGAAACCACGTATGCTGAAATGGTGAAAGTAAAGAAAGACTTAGAAACAAGGGTGGAGGAAAAAAGCATTAAAAAGGAAGTGAAAAGAATAATCCAAAACAATCCAAAGTTAGTCAAAGATTCAGTAGAGATAAATAAATCAATAGTAATCACTGGTATAGAAGAGGAAGAGGTTAAAAACAAGATCATAGAGACAAAAAGGATATGGCAAATGTAATGAGCTTACTGAAAGAAGTATCAGAGGAAATCTGTAGTAAAGACATAGAGGAACACAAAAGGTTAGGGAAATACAGGAAAAGCAAGACAAGACCTCTAAAGGTGACTTTCCAGAGTGTAAACACTGTGGAAGAGATACTAAAAAATGCAAAGAATCTTATGGACAATGAGGAGTTCAAAAATGTATGGATAAAAAGATGCCTAACACAAGAGGAACTGGAATTACTGAAAGAGAAAAGGGAGGAAGCAAAAACAAAAAATGAGGGAAGATCAGAAGAGGAGAAGAAGAAATTTTTTTACAAAGTAATAGGATTGCAGGTACGAAAGTGGTACACAAACAGGATGGAAGAAAAAGGAGGAAGTTAGTAGAACCATGTCATGACAAGTATATAAACAAGAAGATAAAGTTGATGTACTCAAATGTGGATGGAATGGTATCTAAATTACTAGAGATGAATGATTGTCAGAGAAAATGAACCACAAATAATAGGCCTAACTGAGACAAAATTAACACCAAGGATATCCAATGACATACTATACTTAGAGGAATACAATATATGGAGAAGAGACAGAAACTTAAAAAAAAGGAGGAGGAATTATAATATTAACTAAGAAAAATCTAAAAGTCAAGGAAATAAACCTAGATATACCATCACAAGTAGAACTGATTGCAGTAGAGATCGACACATCTGAAGGTAAAGTAACTGTAGCCAATTTGTACATGCCACCCAGATCAAACACATGGGAAAGAGACGAATATGAGGACCTGGCAGAGAGTACAATTCAGAGTATAAGATCCTTGCTACATAAAATGGAAGAGAAATCGGAAAGAATTATACTAACTGGGGACTTCAATACAAATATAAATTGGAATACTCTAGATATAAATAGCTAAGAAAGCTGTTGGGACCAAAAGCTACTGGATCTCGTACAAGAGTTTTTCTTAACGCAACATTTGAGGGAAACCACTAGAAAAAGAGGACTTGATGTACCTTCAGTGCTAGATCTAATATTTACTAGGCAAGAAAATGACATTGACAGTTTAATATATCACCCTCCACTCGGCAAAAGCGATCATGCAGTACTAAATTATAACTTCAGGATAGCATATGACATAGTAAACAGCAATGATAGTTACAAAAAGAGCCTAAACTATAAAAAGGGAAATTATCAAGACCTAAAGAAGTATTTCTTAGAAGTTGATTGGGAAAATGAACTTTGAGGACAAGATTTAAATGCTGTATATAAAAATTTTGTGAATTTTATGAAATAGGAGTCCAGAAGTACATCCCACAGCACAATGAAGCAGATAAGAAAATACAGAAATGGTTCAATACGGAATGTAAAAAATCAAAAGAAAGAAGAGATTTGTTGTGGAATAGATACAGAAGACACAATAGTGAAAGGGCGTATAATAATTACAAACAGGCAAGAAACGACTATACAAGAATAAGGAGGGAAGCCCAAAAACAGTTTGAGGAGGATATAATAAATAAAAGTAGTGATCAACCAAAGCTGTTTTACAGCTATATCAGAAGCAAAACCAAAGTAAAAGATATAATACAATCAATTACGGACGAGGGAATCAATTATACACAAGAGAAAGATATTTGTGAAGCACTAAATAAGAATTTCCAATTAGTTTTTACAGAAGAAAAAAAATTTAAGGACTATGTGGAACACGCATGTCCACACATACTACCAGATATACAAATAGCAGAAAAAGTAATACAGGAGGAGTTAAGTAGATTAGACAGAGGAAAAGCAAGTGGTCCTGATGATATTTCATGTTGGGTGTTACAAGAATGTGCAAAGGAGTTAAGTAAACCATTATTTTTAATTTTTAAGAAATCCTTGAGTCAAGGGAAACTACCTGATATTTGGAAAAAAGCAAATATAGTCCCCTTATTCAAGAAAGGAAATAGACAAAATCCTCTCAACTACCGACCAGTATCACTGACCAGTGTTGTAAGCAAGGTATTAGAAAAACTTATAAGAAAAGCTTGGGTAAATCATCTAGAAGAACACAGTATGATAACAGAAAGACAGTTTGGTTTCAGAAAAGGAAAATCATGTGTTACTAATCTGTTGAGCTACTATGACAGAGTAACAAACACAATATAGGAAAGGGAAGGATGTGTGGACAGTATCTATTAAGATTTCAAGAAAGCTTTTGACACAGTACCACACCAAAGACTTTTATGGAAACTGTACCATCAAGGAGGAATTCGAGGCAAACTGTTTTGTTGGATGCAAGACTTTCTCATAAAAAGAGAAATGAGGACAGTACTAAGAGGAAACTACTCATCATGGAAAGAAGTGACTAGTGGAGTACCACAGGGTTCGGTGCTGGCACCAATCATGTTTTTAGTGTATATAAATGATATAAACAGTAACACTGGAAATGAGAGCTATCTGAATATGTTTGCAGATGATGCAAAAATACAAAGGAGAATTACTAGCACAGACTCTTGTAGGGAGCTACAAGAAGAATTAAATAAACTTCATGAATGGAGTAGTATATACATGGCAAATGGAATTCAATGTGGACAAGTGTCATGTAATCAAGTTTGGTAAAAGTGGAAAAAGACCTGATTGGGATTATAAGTTAGGAAATAAAACCCTATACAGAAAGAGAGAAAGACCTAGATGTGATTATCAATAACAGACTATCTCCGGCTGACCACATCAGCGAGAAGGTACGGAACATGTATACACTGCTTGCAAATATGAGAATAGCATTCACATACATAAATGAAGACATGCTAAGAAGGATACTAACATCATTCATTAGACCAACCCTGGAATATGCATCAATAGTCTGGAGTCCTCATCTCAGAAAGCACATAGACAAGATTGAAAAAGTTCAAAGGGCCGCTACAAGATGGATATCAAGCTTAAGGGACCTAAGCTACGAAGAAAGACTAAATAAACTGAATCTACCAACACTACAGGAGAGAAGGAAAAGAGGTGACATGATAATGCTATATAAATGCATATCAGGAAAGGAGAAAATAGACATAAAGGATTACTTAACATATGGAGAAGGATCAGCAAGAGGACACTGCAAAAAACTGCATAAGAGAGGTGATAAAGACGTAAGGAAACTCAGTTTCCCAAACAGAGTAATTGATCAATGGAATGCACTACCGAATGAAATAGTGTGTGCCAAAACAATTCACAAATTTAAGGATATGTACGATAAATATGGTTTAAGACATGGGACAGTACGAGCTTGACTCATTCCTGTAAAGATACAATTAGGTAAGAACAATTAGGTAAGAACACACAATAAAACCAAACACGCTCTGTCTCGGGTATAATCATAACAGTGCTGTTATTGACCACGTGATATTTAGCATGTTACGAAAGAGAAGGAGGAGGAGGAAGAAGAAGAAGAAGAAGAAGAAAGGAAGAGGAGGACGAAGAAAAAGAAAGGTGGAGGAGGAGGAGGAGGAAGAAGAAGAGAAAGAAGAAGAAGAAGAAGAAAGGAGGAAAAGACGAAGGAGAAGAAGAAGAAGAAAGGAGGAAAAGAAGAAGAAGAAGAGGAGGAGGAGGAAGAGAAAGAAGAAGAAAAGATGACCAGAAGGAAGAGGAGGAGGAGGAGGAAGGCGGAGAAGAAGAAGAAGAAGAGGAAGAGGAAGTAGAAGAAGAGGAAGAAGAACAAGAGCAAGAAGAGGAAGTAGAAGAAGAGGAAGTAGAAGAAGAAGAGAAAGTAGAAGAAGAGGAAGTAGAAGAAGAAGAGGAAGTAGAAGAAGAAGAGGAAGTACAAGAAGAAGAGGAAGTACAAGAAGAAGAGGAAGTACAAGAAGAAGAAGAAGTAGAAGAAGAGGAAGTAGAAGAAGAAGAGGAAGAAGAAGAAGAGGAAGTAGAAGAAGAAGAGGAAGAAGAAGAAGAGGAAGTAGAAGAAGAGGAAGTAGAAGAAGAAGAGGAAGAAGAAGAAGAGGAAGAAGAAGAAGAGGAAGTAGAAGAAGAGGAAGTAGAAGAAGAAGAGGAAGAAGAAGAAGAGGAAGTAGAAGAAGAAGAGGAAGTACAAGAAGAAGAGGAAGTACAAGAAGAAGAGGAAGTAGAAGAAGAGGAAGTAGAAGAAGAAGAGGAAGTACAAGAAAAAGAGGAAGTACAAGAAGAAGAGGAAGTACAAGAAGAAGAGGAAGTACAAGAAGAAGAGGAAGTACAAGAAGAAGAGGAAGAGGAGTCATTAAAGCCAATATTATCATCTTTTACCAAATGCCATGTTTTCACCCAGACTACGATGAGCAACCGTCAGATCTGAGAGAGAGAGAGAGAGAGAGAGAGAGAGAGAGAGAAACAGGAATTCAAAAGAAAATCGGCCGACTTTTCTCTGGTAAGCGCTTCAGTGCACGGGATTTTGTGCTGAAGTAAACGCTATAGTGGTATTGAAGTCAATCAATCCATCAATCAATCAATCAATCCATCAATCAATCTGGGCTGCTGCGTTGAAGGCGTTAAGGAAGCACATTTGTCAGGCCTTCTCTGCGATGTTCAGTTCAAACCTGAACCAAAGAATATAGATATATTTTTTATGAGTCCCACTCTTTCTCGGGGGCAGTGGTCTATCCCATGGCCCAGTAGTCCTCCTACACACCCACATGTCACCACTTCGGCACTAACACCCACCGTCCATACTGAATACATGCTAGGGCTGTCTCATACAGGACTGGTGTAGTGGTATTAGCGGGGGTATTTTTATGGCACTAACACCCACCGTCCATATTGGATACATGCTAGGGCTGTCTCATACAGGACTGGTGTATTGGTATTAGCGGGGGTATTCTTATGGCACTAACACCCACCGTCAATATTGGATACATGCTAGGGCTGTCTCATACAGGACTGGTGTATTGGTATTAGCGGGGGTATTTTTATGGCACTAACACCCACCGTCCATATTGGATACATGCTAGGGCTGTCTCATACAGGACTGGTGTACTGGTATTAGCGTTTTTGTCTTTTTTTAACATGTCGGCGGGTCTTCTGGTAAATCAGTAAAGTCTCATTTTATAAAATTCAAATCCTTAAACAGTTCCCTGCCCCAGCCGGGATTTGAACCTGGGTCCATTAGGACTGCAGGCCACCTCTCTACCGATTGGTGGTGTTAATAGTAGAATAAGCATAATAATAATGGTGATGGCAATAATGATATCAATAATAAAAATAATAATGATAATAATTATAATAATAATAATAATAATAATAAATATAAAAACTAATAATATTACTATTAGGAATAATAATAATAATAACAATAAGTAAAGCCAGAACCCCCTCAATTTCCCCACCATATCATTTTCCTGGTGATTATAGACGTTGTCCCTCTGACGCTGTACATCTCTTCAGTAGGACGAACATTCAAAAGTTTATATCTACTATTTCCAGATGATTTTCCTTCAGCCTGACGGTAGACTTTTATTGAGTTAGCGAGCACATACCACGGAGCCTTGCTGAACTGTACAACGGAGCCTTGCTGAACTGTACAACGGAGCCTTGCTGAACTGTACAACGGAGCCTTGCTGAACTGTACAACGAAGCCTTGCTGAACTGTACAACGGAGCCTTGCTGAACTGTACAACGGAGCCTTGCTGAACTGTACAACGGAGCCTTGCTGAACTGTACAACGGAGCCTTGCTGAACTGTACAACGAAGCCTTGCTGAACTGTACAACGAAGCCTTGCTGAACTGTACAACGAAGCCTTCCTGAACTGTACAACGGAGCCTTCCTGAACTGTACAACGAAGCCTTGCTGAACTGTACAACGAAGCCTTCCTGAACTGTACAACGAAGCCTTGCTGAACTGTACAACGGAGCCTTGCTGAACTGTACAACGGAGCCTTGCTGAACTGTACAACGGAGCCTTGCTGAACTGTACAACGGAGCCTTGCTGAACTGTACAACGGAGCCTTGCTGAACTGTACAACGAAGCCTTCCTGAACTGTACAACGGAGCCTTGCTGAACTGTACAACGAAGCCTTGCTGAACTGTACAACGAAGCCTTCCTGAACTGTACAACGAAGCCTTGCTGAACTGTACAACGGAGCCTTGCTGAACTGTACAACGGAGCCTTGCTGAACTGTACAACGGAGCCTTGCTGAACTGTACAACGGAGCCTTGCTGAACTGCACAACGGAGCCTTCCTAAGTTCTTTTACAAACAGAGCCTTCCTGAATTGTCCAACGCAGTCTTGCTAAACTATTCCAACGCAGTCTTGCTAAACTATTCCAACGCAGTCTTGCTAAACTATTCCAACGCAGTCTTGCTAAACTATTCCAACGCAGTCTTGCTAAACTATTGCTGACAAACAGACAATATGATGGGTTTGTTGTGTATTGCTGCTAGAGATGATAGACAGATAGAAAGGTAGATAGAGAGATGGATAAATAGATAGATAGATAGATGATAGACCAGACATATAGAAAGACAGATAGATAAATAGAAAGATAGAAAGATAAAGAAATCCAACAAAATGATATAGATGGATAGGTTCCTGGCTATAGATAGATATAAGGAGGAAGGCTGGCCTGATGCCTAACAGGCCTTGAATAGATAGATAGATAGATAGATCAAGACAGATACACTGATGAATAAATATATATATAGATAGGTAGATAGATAGAAATAGATAAAATGAAAGGTAAAGAGAATGCGATGGAATTTCATTGTAGATAGATTGATAGTCATAGGTAGATAGATAGATAGATAGATAAGTACAGGTAGATAGATAGGAGGCGAAGGAACTGATGGCATGAAAGGGAAATTTTAAAGATAGATAGATAGATAGACAGGTAAATAGATAGACAGATAGATAGATATAGGAAGACATACAGATACTAGATAGATAAATAGATAGATAGTCAACATCTGTAGTAAATAGGAAGAGAAAAATTGGAATGGAAATTTTACAAGAAAGTAGGAATTCCACCCATAATAGATAAATAGCTGCAAATAGATGCATAAAATGTTTCAGATAGATAGACAGATCGATAGATTGATAGATAGACAGGCAGACAGATAGATATAAACTTTAAAGGTGCAATAAATGGGGTGAGGGAGGTGGTGACGTGTGAGGGATAGATAGATACACAGATAGATAAATAGGTCCAGATAGATACACAGATAGATAAATAGGTCCAGATAGATAAATAGGTCCGGATAGATACACAGATAGATAAATAGGTCCGGATAGATACACAGATAGATAAATAGGTCCGGATAGATACACAGATAGATAAATAGGTCCGGATAGATACACAGATAGATAAATAGGTCCGGATAGATACACAGATAGATAAATAGGTCCGGATAGATACACAGATAGATAAATAGGTCCGGATAGATACACAGATAGATAAATAGGTCCGGATAGATACACAGATAGATAAATAGGTCCAGATAGATACACAGATAGATAAATAGGTCCAGATAGATACACAGATAGATAAATAGGTCCAGATAGATACACAGACAGAAAGGTGCAGATAGATAGAGGATAGATAAACTCATCAGGAACAGAAGGGGCTGGTGAGATGGATGGGAAATATTAGTGGAAAGTAAGAAATAGACAGATAGATAAGTAGATAGATAAATAGATAGATTGATAGGTAGGCAGGTAGATATATAAACAAATAGATAGATAGAAAATTAGATAGATCGGTAGATAGATAAATTGCTGCCGATGGACAGAGGTAGATAGAAGGGTGAAGATAGATACACAGATA
>NC_137039.1:6491656-6501656 GCF_032717465.1 Coenobita brevimanus
TACACTGGGTTTACACTGGGTTTACATTGGGTTTACACTGGGTTTACATTGGGTTTACATTGGGTTTACATTGGGTTTACACTGGGTTTACATTGGGTTTACATTGGGTTTACACTGGGTTTACATTGGGTTTACATTGGGTTTACACTGGGTTTACATTGGGTTTACACTGGGTTTACACACTGGGTTGGGTTTACACTGGGTTTACACTGGGTTTACATGGGGTTTACACAGGGTTTACACACTGGGTTGGGTTTACACTGGGTTTACATTGGGTTTACACTGGGTTTACATTGGGTTTACTGTACACTGGGTTTACATTGGGTTTACACTGGGTTTACATTGGGTTTACATTGGGTTTACACTGGGTTTACACTGGGTTTACATTGGGTTTACACTGGGTTTACATTGGGTTTACATTGGGTTTACACTGGGTTTACATTGGGTTTACATTGGGTTTACACTGGGTTTACATTGGGTTTACACTGGGTTTACATTGGGTTTACACTGGGTTTACATTGGGTTTACATTGGGTTTACACTGGGATTACATTGGGTTTACACTGGGTTTACATTGGGTTTACACTGGGTTTACATTGGGTTTACACTGGGTTTACATTGGGTTGGGTTTACACTGGGTTTACACTGGGTTTACATTGGGTTTACACTGGGTTTACATTGGGTTTACACTGGGTTTACATTGGGTTTACACTGGGTTTACATTGGGTTTACACTGGGTTTACATTGGGTTTACATTGGGTTTACATTGGGTTTACACTGGGTTTACATTGGGTTTACATTGGGTTTACACTGGGTTTACATTGGGTTTACACTGGGTTTACATTGGGTTTACACTGGGTTTACATTGGGTTTACACTGGGTTTACATTGGGTTTACATTGGGTTTACACTGGGTTTACATTGGGTTTACATTGGGTTTACACTGGGTTTACACTGGGTTTACAGACTGGGTTGGGTTTACACTGGGTTTATACTGGGTTTACATGGGGTTTACACAGGGTTTACACACTGGGTTGGGTTTACACTGGGTTTACATTGGGTTTACACTGGGTTTACATTGGGTTTACATTGGGTTTACACTGGGTTGGGTTTACATTGGGTTTACACTGGGTTTACATTGGGTTTACATTGGGTTTACACTGGGTCTACATTGGGTTTACATTGGGTTTACACTGGGTTGGGTTTACATTGGGTTTACATTGGGTTTACACTGGGTTTACATTGGGTTTACATTGGGTTTACACTGGGTTTACATTGGGTTTACACTGGATTTACACTGGGTTTACATTGGGTTTACACTGGGTTTACACTGGGTTTACATTGGGTTTACACTGGGTTTACACTGGGTTTACATTGGGTTTACATTGGGTTTACATTGGGTTTAAATTGGGTTTACACTGGGTTTACATTGGGTTTACACTGGGTTTACATTGGGTTGGGTTTACACTGGGTTTACACTGGGTTTACATTGGGTTTACACTGGGTTTACATTGGGTTTACATTGGGTTTACACTGGGTTTACACTGGGTTTACATTGGGTTTACACTGGGTTTACATTGGGTTTACACTGGGTTTACATGGGGTTTACATTGGGTTTACATTGGGTTTACACTGGGTTTACATTGGGTTTACATTGGGTTTACACTGGGTTTACATTGGGTTTACATTGGGTTTACATTGGGTTTACACTGGGTTTACATGGGGTTTACATTGGGTTTACATTGGGTTTACATTGGGTTTACACTGGGTTTACACTGGGTTTACATTGGGTTTACACTGGGTTTACACTGGGTTTACATTGGGTTTACACTGGGTTTACATTGGGTTTACACTGGGTTTACATTGGGTTTACATTGGGTTAGGGTAATTTTCGTGGCCTTATCTGGGTTAATGTGGGTTTACATTGGGTTAGTTCAGCGGTGGAGGGAAACGTCTGCTGCGTCCACCCAGGCGACAAACCTTTTCTATTTGCCAGCACCTCGCCGTGGGAAGGACCCTGGTGAGGCGGTGTCTGCCACAAGGAGGCGCCGGTTGCCTATACGTTGTACTGTACCTGTAGCGGCCCCACAGAAGCACTTACCTGTGGTCGACGGGTCTGCTCGGCCACACACACTAGGTAGGGGTAAGCAGCAACAACAACAACAACATCCTGGTGAGATTTATACACGCTGAGTCCAATGTAGTGGTGGTAGTAATAGTAGTAGTAGTAGAAGTAGTAGTAGTAGTAGTAGCATTGTTGGTAGTAGTAGTAGTAGTAGTAGTAGTAGTAGCATTGTTGGTAGTAGTAGTAGTAGTAGTAGTAGTAGCATTGTTGGTAGTAGTAGTAGTAGTAGTATTGATAATATTTGGTAGTAGTTACAGTGGATGGCCAAGTAAGTTAGATCTGAGGTGCGGTTTGACTAGTAACCAAGGAGACTCATTGCTACCTGATAACTAAAGCTGGTTGAATGTTATGCCAGCAGGACTCAGTACTGCAGATGTCAAATTGGCCAGTTGCATCAGATGACAACAGACGCCTTGTGCAGCAGCAGGGAAAGGGTTAAGTGCAACCTCTATTATCACTGACCTATTGCAAAGGACGCGCCAACACTGCCACAACTGCCTTTAACCGTCCAAACATTTCAGGGACACATTGCAAGGACAGCGGCGCCGAGTTGCAGGCGCTGACCGTTAACGGCAACTTCCTGAGATGTGTTTTGCTTTTAGTAGTCATTTGTTGGACGTATTGGTTTAATCTGGGTGTCCCGTAAGCATTTTCTTGCATTTCTGTCAAGTATAACCTCACAATTCTCATCAGTTGGCTTATTTTGCCATATCTACATCTTGTTTTTTTCACCGGTAACAAGATGTTGAAGCAGAAATGGCGCCAGTCTCGAAGGAATGCTGTGGTGAGGATGTAGGGCCACAGCATCGTCTTATTTTGCCTCTGAAGTACAGTAAATAACGTTCAGAAAGCCAATAACCTCCCTAAAGATAAATAAACTCTACCATTACTTGTTTATTGCAAAGCACGTCAGAAATAATTAAGACATTACTTTGAAACATTCAAAGATTTAAAAAGAAATCAGCGTTGCCAATGTTGACTGATGGTACACCTGAAGGAAGCTGCCGGAGATGCAGTCTTTGAAAAGAAACGACCAACGTATATTACGATGGTGATATTTTGCACTTTATTTATTTCCATATATCTCTATCAAATAAAATCTGTAGTATCACTTATTGATTTAAAACATGGGTAAAAAATTCATGTAACACTGGTTTTAATCGTCTTAAATTTAACTGGAGGAATCTCAAGCACAATGTTGCCTTGGTCACGTGACCCTTGAGATGCAGCGTTGCCAACCACCGGGCAGTCAGTCACCCCGCGGGTCAGGAAGGGGGAGGATGTTGGTGTGCGCAGCTGGTATTAACTTTGTGTTGTGCGTATATTGGGCGTTTGCCATTGTGTTTGCCGTGATGAATGGACAGACTGGATTACTGTGGAGGCGAGGCAAGTGGCACCAGTGCCGGCAAGGCCAGACTAGGCCGGGTTGGCACACAAGGTGAGGGGAAATTCATTGTTATTACTACTACTACGACTGCTATTGTTATTACTGCTACTACTTATGCAACTACTATTGTTATTATTATTATTATTATTATTAATATTATTACTACTACTACTACTGCTACTGTTATATTATTATTATTATTATTATTATTGGTGGTGGTGATGGTGGTGGTGGTATAATAATAATAATTATTATTATTATTATTACTGGTGGTGGTGGTATTATTATTATTATTATTATTATTATTATTATTACTGGTGGTGGTGGTATTATTATTATTATTATTATTATTATTATTATTATTGGTGGTGGTGGTATTATTATTATTATTATTATTATTATTATTATTATTATTATTATTATTATCCATCCATCCATTATCCAATCCTACTTTGCCCCATGAGGAGCGTAGGAGCCCGGGGCTAGGCAGTTAGTCCTGACATTTAAGATGAGAGTGAATTTAAGATGAGAGTATTATTTTATCATCATCATCATCATCATCATCATCACACTTATGTAACCTCTTCTTTCCACATGACCTACAAACAGGTAATCACTTCACCTTTAATCTATCAATAATCAAAGATAGATACAAACGCCTTATTCATTATTTAACCTGCCTACCTAGACGAATGTGCATACGTATATTCACAAGTCCACTACGTACCGTCCACTCACCCAGTGTAGTGACAGATTTATTAGATAGATACGTAGAGACAGTTGTAAAATTAGATTAAAAGATGATTGTAAGGCATCAGCATTTATTTTCTCGACCTGTCTGTTTACCTGCCTATTTTTCTATCAGGAAAGTACCATCCACTCACCAGATGTAGTGATAGATTTACTAGATAGACACATAATTATTGATAATTGCAGAACGTGATTAAAAGTAGATTAAAAGGCATCAGTATTTATTTTTACTACCTGTCTGTCTACTTACCAATCCGTCTTTCAAATAGGTACCATCCACTCATCCGATGTAGCCTAAAGATACATTTATTAGATAGATACCTGTGGATGGTTGCACAGGTAGCTATATTAAAAGTTGATTAAAAGGCAATATTCTTTTTTCTCTTACCTGTCTGTCTATGTACCTATCTATCTATCAAGTAGGTACCATCCACTCACCCGATGTAGTGATAGATATGAGACAGCTACATACAGACAGTTGCAAAAAAATAGATTAAAGGTTCATGAAAAGGGATCAATATTTTTTCTACCTGCTTGACAACTTACCTGTCTATCTATCTAGTAGGTACTGCACCATCCACTCATCCGATGTAGTGACATTCATTTGATAGATACATACCGCAATAGATAGCTGCAAAAATGGATTGAAAGTTGATTAAAAGGCACCAGTATTTTCTTTACCTGTCTTTCTACCTACCTATCTGTCTGTGAAGTAGGTACCATCCACTCACCCGATGTAGTGATACATGTATTATACATACATATAGATAGTTGTCAAAACATCACAATTTGATTAAAAGGCATAACTAGCCTATTTATTTTCTGTACATGTCTGTCTCCCTACCTGTGTGCCTATCTAGTAGGTACCATCCACTCACCCGATGTAGTGATAGATTTATTTGATAAGATACACGCTGGTGTAGACAGTTGCAAATATAGGTTAAAAGTGTACTAAAAGGCCTCACTATTGATCTCCACTACTTGTGTGTATAGCTACGGTACCTATCTGTCTGCCTAGTAGGTACCATCCACTCACCCGATGTACTGATAGGTAGAATGGAGACATAAATATAGATTGGTGCAAAATTATAGTAAAAGATGATTAAAAGGCATCAGTACTTATTTTCTATACATGTCTGTCTCTTAAGTAGATACCATCCACTCATCCGATGTGGTGATAGATAGATACATAGTGGAGATAGTTGCAAAAATAGATTTAAAGTTGATTAAAAGGCTGCAAAATTTATTTTAATTACCTATCTGCCTAACTGTCTCTTAATCTTGTAGGTACTACCATCCACTGACCTGATGTAGTGATGGATTTATTAGATAGATACATAAAGATAGTTGCAAAAAAATTTAAAGTTGATTCAGAGACATCAATATTTATTTTCTCTACCTATTTATCTGCCTACTATCTATCTACCAAGTAGGTGCCATCCACTCATCCGATGTAGTGATGAAGTTATTGGATAGGTACGCATAGGTAGTTGCAAAAATAGATTAAAAGTTGATTAAAAGGCATGAAAATTATTTTCTCTACCAGTCTGTCTACCTAGTTATTTTTCTATCTAGTAGGTACCATCCACTCATCCGATGTAGTGATACATTTATTAGATAGATACATATAAATATTTGCGATAAGGCTTCAGTATTAATTTTATCTGTCTACCTACTTATCTATCTGTAAAGTAGGTACCATTCACTCACACGATGTAGTGATAGATTTAGATAGATACAGATATTTGTAACATAGAATTAAAGTTAAATAGAAGGCATCAGTATTTATTTTTTCGACCTGCCTGTCTACCGACCTATCTGTTTATCTAGTAGGTACCATCCACTCACCCGATGTAGTGACATTTATTAAATAGGTACGTACGTATACATAGTTGCCAAAAATTGATTAAAAGTTTATTAAAATGCACCAATATTCATTTTCTCTACCCTATCTATCTAGTAGGCACCATCCACTCACCCGATGTAGTGATAGATTTATTATATAGATACCGGGTACATATGGATAGTTGAATAAATACATTAAAAGTTTGTTAAAAGGCATTAGTATTTTTTTTTCTCTACCTGTATGCCTACGTATCTATCTTGAAGGTACCATCCACTCACCCGATGTAGTGATAGACTTATTTAATAGATACATGTAGATAGTTGAAAAATAAATTAAAAATTAAAAGGCATCAGTATTTATTTTCCTCTCTCCTATCTATCTATCTACTAGGTACCATCCACTCCCCCGATGTAGTGATAGATTTATTAGACAGATACGTATAGTTAATTGCAAAAATAGATTAAAAGTTAATTAAAAGGCATCAATATTAATTTTCTTTACCCTATCTGTCTATCAGGTAGGTACCATCCATTAACACGATGTAGTGATAGATTTATTAGATACATAATGAGAGTTACGAAAATAGATTAAAAGTTGATTAAAAGACATCTACATTTATTTTCTCTACATATCTGTCTACCTACCTACTCGTCTGTCTAGTAGGTACCATCCACTCACCCGATGTAGTAACATTTATTAGATACATACAGATGGTTACAAAGATTAAAAGTTGAACAAAAGACATCAATATTAATTTTATCTACCTGTCTGCCTACCTACTGTCTGTCTACCGAGTAGATGCCATCCACTCATCCGATGTAGGCGGGGGGGGGGACACAATCTGGCCGCACTATTGGGTGGTACTACTACTCTGCGGCCAGGTTGTGTTATGAAGAATACTGCCACCGTATTCCCTGCGTGTCGTAAAAGGCGACTAAAAGGGGTGGGGTGAGGGGACTAGGGACCCCCTCCTCTGTTGTATAGTTCCTAAAAAGAGACAGGCCAGAGAAAGGGATGAGGAACTGAGTTATCCCCGTACCCTGAAGATTGGGTCTGTGAATGTGCGTGGATGTAGTACGATTGAGGCTAAAAGGGAGGAGATTGGAAGAATGTTTGTGAGAAGAAAGTTGGATGTGTTAGCTTTGAGTGAAACGAAGATGAAAGGGAAGGATGAGTGTATGTTTGGAAGTGTGAATGGAAGATTGTCAGGTGTTGATAGAGGAAGGGCAAGAGAAGGTGTGGCCTTGTTAGTGAGTCCGGAAGTACAGCAGTGTGTGATTGAATGGAAGGAGGTGTCATCGAGACTGATATGGGTGAAAGCGAAATTTGAACGTGAGTTGTGGGTGTTTGTGAGTGCATATGGGCCTGGTAGTGAAAGGGATGAAGAAGAGAGGGAGTCTTTCTGGAATGATGTTGATGAGTGTCTGCAGAGTTTTGGAGCGAATGTGAATGTGGTAATGATGGGAGATCTGAATGCTAGAGTGGGAAATGTAGCAGTTGAAGGTGTAGTTGGTATGCATGGTGTGCCTGGAAGAAATGAAAATGGGGAACGAATGATAGGGATATGTGTTGAGCAAGAGATGGTGATTGGAAATACGCTGTTTGAGAAGAAAGATATTTATAAGTATACATGGGTGAGACAGGAGGGTGGAAGGGTTGTTGATAGAGCTTTGATGGACTATGTGGTTGTGTCTAGGAATGCAATAGGAAGATTGTTGGATGTGAGAGTTCTGAGAGGGAAGGGTGGAGGTATGTCTGACCACTACCTGGTGGAGGGAAAGTTAACAGTAGGTAAGAGATGGGTGAGAGCTAGGAAGGTTAGGTGTGGCAGGGAGGTTTTGAAAGTGAGTTGGATAAAAGAGAGAAAAAGATAGAGTATCAGGAGAAATTGAAAGATGAGTGGAAAGCAGTGAATGATCAGGAAAATGGCAGTGTGGAGGAGGAATGGCAGTTGTTTAAGAGTGCTGTGGTGGGGCATGCAGAAGAGGTGTGTGGTGTGAGACGTGTGGGTGGTGGTGTAAGAAAAGGAAGTGAATGGTGGTGCGAGGAAGTAAGTATGGCTGTGGCCGAGAAGAGACGTGCATATGAAGTGTGGCTGCAGAGGAAGGATATGTCAAATGAAAGGTATAAGGAAAAGAGGAATAGGGCGAGAAGGACTGTGCATGATGCTAAAATGGCAGCAGATGAGAGGTGGGGTAGGCGGCTGACAGAGAATTTTTATCAGAATAAGAAAATGTTTTGGAAGGAGGTGAAAAGGGTGCGAAAGGGAGAGTCTGGGAAGGAAGAACGAGTAAAAGCAGAGGATGGAAGGATGTTAATTGAGATGGATGCAGTAAGGAAGAGATGGGCAGAGTATTTTGAAAGATTGTTAAATGTAGAGGAGTAAAGGGTGGCTGAGACTGGCGGATGGAAGGGTGCAAGGAATAAATGTGTTGGGAGAGTTGAATGATTCTTTGATCACGAAGGAGGAAGTGGAGAAGGCAGTAAAGGAGATGAAAACAGGGAAAGCTGCATGTATGGATGGGTGTGCTGTGGAATGCCTGAAGGGTGGTGGAGTGACTATTGTTGACTGGTTAGTAAGACTGTTGAATGTGTGCTTTGTGAAAGGTATGGTGCCAATTGACTGGGCAAGTGCTTGTGTGGTCCCATTGTTTAAAGGCAAGGGTGATAAGCATGAATGTACTAGCTTTAGGGGTGTAAGTCTGTTGAGTGTTGTAGGTAAGGTGTATGGTAGAGTGTTAATTATGAGAGTTAGAGAGGGTACAGAGGGAGTGATTGGTGATGAGCATTGTGGCTTTAGGAGAGGGAGGGGATGCGTGGATCAGGTGTTTGCTGTGAGACAAGTGTGTGAAAAGTATTTAGCGAAAGGCAAGGATGTGTTTTGGTCATTCATGGATTTAGAGAAAGCGTATGAAAGAATTGATAGGGAGTCTTTGTGGACTGTTTTAAGATTGTGTGGACTTGATGGTAGGTTACTAAAAGGGGTGAAAAATTTTTATGTAAACAGTAGAGCGTGTGTAAGAGTGGGAAATGCTGTGAGTGATTGGTTTCCCGTGAGAGTGAGGCTGTGGCAGGGATGTGTGATGTCGCCTTGGTTGTTTAATATTTACATGGATGGTGTTGTAAGGGAGGTAAATGCAAGAGTTTTAGGTGGAGGTCTGAGTCTGGTGAATGTTGATGGTGGAGAGTGGAATCTGAAGCAGCTGCTGTTTGCAGATGATACTGCACTGGTGGCTGATTCAGAGGAGAGATTGAGACAGTTGGTAGAGGAGTTTGGAAGGGTGTGTGAAAGGAGGAAATTGAAAGTAAATGAGAATAAGAGTAAAGTGATGAAGTATACGAGATTGGTAGATGGTAGGGGGATGAATATAGTTTTGAATGGTGTGTTGCTTGAGAAGGTAGAGTGTTTTAAATATCTAGGGTCACATGTTGCTGTGGATGGAAGAATAGATGCAGAAGTGAAGTTTAGAATAAATGAAGTAGGAAAGGTGCTGGGAGGAATGAAAAAAGTGTTTAGATGTCGTTCGCTTAGAATGGATGTAAAGAGAAGGCTGTATGAGGGTGTTGTGGTACCAACTGCTTTATATGGGGCTGAAACATGGAATATGGGTGTAGCAGAGAGGAAAAGTTTGAATGTAATGGAGATGAGGTGTCTGAGGAGTATGTGTGGAGTGACGCGTATGGATCGAGTGCGAAATGATGAAGTGCGAAGGAGAACTGGAGTTGTTCGGGAGATGGCTGGTAGAGTTGAGCAGAGGGTGTTGCGATGGCTTGGACATATGGAGAGAATGGATAATGAGCGATTGGTGAAAAAGATGACTAGATCTGATGTGAGAGGTGTAAGGCTGAGAGGAAGACCACGAATAGGATGAATGGACAATGTGAAGAGAGCGC
>NC_137039.1:6504156-6684156 GCF_032717465.1 Coenobita brevimanus
AGAGAGAGAGAGAGAGAGGATGGTTTGGTGTCTTGGGGTCAGGCTGAGGTAGGAGAGAAAGAGAGAGTTTGAAATGACGTGTGAGAGGCTGTGGCTGTAACTGGTCAGTAGGGCCGTTTCTGAATTATACGGAAGTCGGAAACCAAGGACTGTTCTTGGAGTAACATGGGGACCATTCCTGAAAAGTAAGAAACTAGGCAGGGAAGGAAGGAAGGAATTAAGGAAAGGTGCAGATGTAGCGTCAAGGCGCACCGTGGCTGTGTGGCACTAAGGCTGGTGTGTAAATGGTGTCAGGGATAAAAGGTGAAGGTGAGACAGGGAAATATCAAGAAGAGAGGCGGGACAGAAGAGCAGAAGAGGACAGCAAGGAGAGAACGATGGAAGACAAACCGACTCTTTGTAGTGACCTCTTACCACAGGCAGGCCTACTGGCCAAGTATTCTGTGCCTGCCTCCATACAAGCAGGGCTACTGGCCAAGTATTCTTTGCCTGCCTGCATACAAGCAGGCCTACTGGCCAAGTATTCTTTGCCTGCCTGCATACAAGCAGGGCTACTGGCCAAGTATTCTGTGCCTGCCTCCATACAAGCAGGGCTACTGGCCAAGTATTCTGTGCCTGCCTTCATACAAGCAGGGCTACTGGCCAAGTATTCTTTGCCTGCCTTCATACAAGCAGGGCTACTGGCCAAGTATTCTTTGCCTGCCTGCATACAAGCAGGACTACTGGCCAAGTATTCTTTGCCTGCCTGCATACAAGCAGGGCTACTGGCCAAGTATTCTTTGCCTGCCTGCATACAAGCAGGGCTACTGGCCAAGTATTCTTTGCCTGCCTGCATACAAGCAGGGCTACTGGCCAAGTATTCTTTGCCTGCCTGCATACAAGCAGGGCTACTGGCCAAGTATTCTTTGCCTGCCTCCAAACAAGCAGGGCTACTGGCCAAGTATTCTGTGCCTGCCTGCATACAAGCAGGGCTACTGGCCAAGTATTCTTTGCCTGCCTGCATACAAGCAGGGCTACTGGCCAAGTATTCTTTGCCTGCCTGCATACAAGCAGGGCTACTGGCCAAGTATTCTTTGCCTGCCTGCATAGGGCAGTGGGAAGGGAGCAAGACAAACGGGAGAGTAGAAGCCTACGTAAGGAAAAAACAGAGAGCGGGCAGGTGATATGAGTATATAGAGATGATATTAGAGGGGAAGGAGTGATGGGAAGGGAACAGAGGCGAAACAGAGAGAGAGAGAGAGGTTTGAAGGTGTGAAATTATAAGAGAAGTGCAGTGGGGAGCGGGAAGAAGTAGGCTGTTTAGGAGATGGAGGCAGTGAGAGAGGGAAAATAGGGAGTGGGGGACTGGGAGATGTAAATTTGGGGCGTGATGGAGCGAGAGTAATTTTCTGGATGGGTGAGGGAGGAGTGAAGGATGAGGCAGTGAATTAAAATCGAGAGACTGGGGTTTGAGTGTGTCATTGTTGGAACAGGTCTAATATTTCACTCCAGCCAATGCCAGATGATTTTATTCAGCTGTGAGTGAATTATAGGAGCCTGAGAGAGTTATCTGAGGCTTTAGCAGGCATCTGAGGAGTTAGTGAATGAAGATTATTATTATGTATTTGAATGGTAAAGATTTATCGAAGAAACGTTTTTAAATAAGGCGCCAGTATCAGGAATTAGAATGGCAAGGGATTTTGATATTCAGGTTTGATATTTCGTCCTTATTGTATTTTCATAAATTTACAATACAACGTTAATTTATCTATTTCTTCTTGAACTATAGATATCAAAATTTATATTAGATGGGAGTGGATTGTTTGATATTTTATCCAGGGTTGTTTTCATAATCTTACAATATGACATGTATTTCTCTGCAGGATTGTTGTGACATTTTAAACTGAGTGTGCTGGGAAAGGTGCGAATTATCTTGATTAACTTTATCACAAAATTACGATGCTTGGGTATTTCTGGAAATATCCTCGCATGGCCTCACCAATTCCTAACTGGGAGACTTGTGGTGTATGGTAGGCAGAGTTGCCTCAGAGTTGTGTACCGCAGGGGTCGGTGTTGGCTCCTGTATTGTTTTTGATATACATCAGCCACGTGACTTCATCTTTGAACTGTGCACAACTCATGTTAGCCCTTTAATGGCATTTTGTTGTGAGCTATGTAATACAGGCTTTATTGGTGATATCAAATTGCTTGAGTCTATTCAACGTAGGTGGACGAAATGTATCTCAGATATGGAGCATTTATCCTATCATGCAAGACTTGTAGCCTTGGGTTTCTTTTCTGTTGGTGGAAGGTTATTGCTGATCTTGTAGATGCTGGAAGATAATGCCTGGCCAGACATCTGTTGATGCCTGTAGTTTGTTGTGGTTTTCTCCAGTTGTGGGAACTGGTGGTCATATATATAAGTTAGCACATACTCACTGCTCCCTTGACTGTCCTAAGCATTTTTTCTCTGTTTGTGTTGTGGAACTTTGCAACTCCCTGCCTTCCTTGGTTGATGAGCTGCAAGAAATTGGACTTTTCAAATTGGCCCTCAGACAGGCACTGGGCTCTGAGTTATTTGAATACTATGACTGATGGAGAGTGAGAGACTAATGGGGAGAGTGTATATGAGTGAGGCGGAAGGAGGGGGAGGCCAAGGATGCTGTTGCAGAAAATATTAGACTTTATTTTCTGCTGATAGGGAATATAAGAACCTGAAAGCATTAAAACACTAGCTACAGTGCAGTCCCAAAAATCTGAGTTGCCAATTTTCACAATTTTCCAAAAGCCTCTTGATGCCAACTGTTTCGTATTTTGTGAATGTCACTGTAGTGTCAGCGTTACATTAACTGCTGTGTGGTGTGTGCTGCTTAATGTGTATTTGTTGTCTTGGTCAGGGCAGTGAAGAGGACATACGGCATCATAAGTGTGTGGTGTGTGCTGCTTAATGTGTATTTGTTGTCTTGGTCAGGGCAGTGAAGAGGACATGCGGCATCATAAGTGTGTGGTGTGTGCTGCTTAATGTGTATTTGTTGTCTTGGTCAGTAAAATGCGTGACTTACAAAGCAGTGCCCCCGAAATGGAAACAGAAGAATACCGTATTGCCCCCGACAACGGGGAAAGTGAGATACAGCCCAGTATACCCAGGAACGTGCCGACACCCCAACACGGACCCCACGGGGTAGCTGCCACCACTCATAGCAACCTCCGGCAGCAACGGCATATGTCAGCCCGGGCCGTGCGCCCCTATGTCACGCAGCCACCACGCCATCGTAGGAGAAGGACACTACCTTCACGGAGTGGGATTGTTGAACCAGGTAGGGATGGAGTTGTTCTAGACACTCCAGATGGCGCCCCTCCTCGTGAGACGGCCTATTGTCGCTCCGAAAGTGTCCCGGTAGAGACGGCCCATTGTTGCTCCCGCCCTCGTGAGACGGCCTATTGTCGCTCCGAAAGTGTCTCGGTAGAGATGGCCCATTGTCGCTCCCGCCCTCATGAGATGGCCCACTGTCGCTCCGAAAGTGTCCGGTAGAGACGGCCTATTGTCGCTCCCACCCTCGTGAGACGGCCTATTGTCGCTCCGAAAGTGTCCCGGTAGAGACGGCCTATTGTCGCTCCCCTCCTCGTGAGACGGCCTATTGTCGCTCCCGCCCTCGTGAGACGGCCCACTGTCGCTCCAAGGTGCACAGGAGGCAAGGAGCGAGACGTCACCCCGGCAGGAGACAAGAGCCCAGGCCTCCCATACCAGAGTGGTCCAAACAGGCCTCACAGCCTCCCCTGGCCTCAGCTCCCTATGCCTGGCTCTGGAACAGACGCACCTGACGGGCCCCAGTGTAAGCCGAATGCCGCAGCCCTCCCCTGTCGGCGCCCCTAGATGCTGGAGACCGCAGTCCGCAGTCTCTCCCGATCCTCCCCAGGACACCCAGGCGCGATCTCCATACGCCCCTACGACGACGTAAGGCTCCCACCTCCGGCCGAGACTTACGCCAGAGGTTCCTGGAGCTATTCGGCCCCAGTCCCGAGAGCCATACTCCTGAGCCCAGCCCGGAAGCCACGGGTAGCCCAGGACGCGAGAGGATGCCCCTACGAGTTGTCCCGTGCCCTCTTGGCACGCCTCCCCTTGGCGGTGCCCCTAGCCTGGCAGGATTGCCGACGGCATGTTCCCGCCCCTGCCCCCACGATGAATACGTGTGATGCTGCCCAGAAACAGTGCAAGTGATTTAGGTTAAGTGTGACTTTGCTTAGTGTAGTATCGTGCAGTGACTTAATATAGTGAATATCGGGGCAAGTAAGATCACAGTGAGAGAATAAAGGACGAGTGTGCGAACCAAGATCTGATGAACTGTATTTATGAGTGGCGTCCCTTATATACAATTAGTAAGACTGTGCCATGTGGAAATTCCTCCATAGTAATACACCCCTACTGCTGTGAGCTCTAAAGAAGTAATACGAGAAGGTGTTAGTGATATTCCCCCACTCACGCTACCCGTAAATCCTGTACGACACTCTCTCGTCCCAGTATCTAGTGTAAGTGGAAACCAAGAATAAAATCAATTACCAAAGTCCCTTTGCTATTGGAAAACGTGTAATCCTCATTGTTAATACTTGCCTCTCTCCAGTATTACCATAACTCCCTCCTAGCCGTCACAAGTCACTCCCCACACCCCCCCTTTTCTCCCCCCCCTTGTAAGACTCACTCCCCGCGCCTCCCGCGCGCGCCCATATTCACTGTACCCTGAATACACTAGGTTTGATTGGTTGGCATTAATATCAGATAAGCAATTATCCTGCGAGATACACATGTCCTAGATAAGGTTTTATACTGTTTTTTTTTTTTATGCGAGGAAGAAGGAACCAAAGGCCATGAGCCCGCAGTAACAGTTCCCTCCAAGAGAAAAACAAAATACAATATAGAGTCAAATTCAAGATCCGATCATTTTGAGATGCCTGGACACACTGCGTTTGAAAGACTGGAGATCATAGGCAGCAGGAAATACAGACAGAGGGAGACAGTTCCAGAGCTGACCTGTTGCATAAATGAAAGACTGGGAGTAACGGTTAACTCTTGCATTAGAGAGTTGGACAGAAAAAGGATGAGAGTTTGCTGCCAGACGGGTGCTACGCGCCCGTCGTAGAGGTGGAGGAATGCAAGCAGACAGTTCAGAGGAGCAGTGACCATTAAAGTAGCGATAGAAAAGAGATAAAGATGCAACAGTGCGGCGAAGAGACAGAGGTTGAAGGGAGTCAGTAAGAGGAGGAGAGTTAATGAGACGAAAAGCCTTTGACTCCACCCTATTGAGAAGAGCTGTATGTGGGGAGCCTCCCCACACATGAGAGTTGTACTCCACACAGGGGCGGATAAAACCCCTGTATAGAGTCAACAATTGTGCAGGGGTAAAGAAAGAGCGGAGTCGGCTTAGCACACCCAATCTCTTGGAAGCAGATTTTACAAGAGATGTAATATGATCTTTCCAAGATAAGTCCCGAGTAAATGAAACCAAAAGCATGTTCAAGGATGATGCAGGATTAAGCTGAATATTATTAAACATTAGTGGGTATACCTGTGGAAGATTTTGTCGGGTTGATAGGTGTAAGAACTGAGTCTTAGATGCATTAAAGACAACCATATTATTTTTACCCCAGTCAGAGATACGAGCCAAATCAGACATTAGGTGTGCCACAGCTTCATCCCTTGCTTGTTGAAGTAACTGTTGAGATGGGCGTTGCGGGAACCGAATGGAAAGGTGAAGGGTGGAGTCATCAGCGTATGAGTGGATAGGGTTAGATGTACAGCTTAGAAGATCATTGATGAATAAAAGGAAGAGAGTTGGTGATAGGACAGAGCCCTGAGGAACACCACTGTTGATAGATCTAGGAGAAGAACGATGGCCGTCTACAACAGCGGCTATAGAACGACCAGAAAGGAAGCTAGCGATGAAGGCACAGATAGAAGGATAGAAACCATAGGAGGGCAGTTTGGAAATTAAAGATTTATGCCAGACTCGATCGAAAGCCTTTGAGATGTCAAGTGCAATGGCAAAGCTTTCGCCAAAGTCCCGAAAGGAGGATGACCAGGAGTCTGAAAGGTAGGTGAGAAGATCGCCAGTGGAGCGTCCCTGACGGAACCCATACTGACGATCGGAAAGAGGGTTGTGATAGGAAAGATGCCTTAAAATTTTTCTATTAAGAATTGACTCGAAAACTTTTGAAATACAGGACGTTAAAGCAATTGGACGATAGTTGGAGGGTTGGGAGTGGTCACCCTTCTTTGGGACTGGCTGAATGAGAGCAAACTTCCAGCAAGAAGGAAAGGTACAAGTTGACAGACAAAGGCGAAAGAGTTTGCCTAGGCAGGGTGTAAGCACAGAAGCACAGTTCTTGAGAACAACAGGAGGGACCCCATCAGGCCCATATGCCTTGTTAGTACTGAGGCCAGTGATGGCAGAAAATACATCAACTGAAGAAATTTTAATGTCAGCCATGAGGAAGTCAGAGGGGGGAAGTGATGGAGGAACAGCACCGGAATCGTCTAAGGTAGAATTGGAGGAGAAAGTCTGTGCGAAGAGATCTGCTTTATCAGTAGAAGAAATAGCTACAGAACCATCAGATTAGAAAAGAGGAGGGAAGGATGGTGAGGTAAAGTTGTTAGAAAGATTTTTGGCAAGATGCCAGAAGGAGCGGGAAGAATTCGAGTCGGAGAGTTGAGAGCATTTAGTATGGATGAAATTATTTTTAGTAGAGCGAAGAACAGACTTAGCACGATTCCGGGCAGAAACGTAAAGATGATGTGATTCAGGGGTGGGTTGGCTCTGGTACCTTTTGTAGGCCCTCTCCTTGTTGCGGACAGCATTAGAACAAGCGTGATTAAACCAAGGCTTTCTTGCATTAGTCAAAGGATATGAGAAAGGAATGTATGCTTCCATGCCCGAGAGAATCACCTCCGTAATGCGCAAGGCACACTATATATTATGTTGTAATATCTGCTGATTTGTCCTGTGTCTGATTGTGGTAATATACGTGTAAAGGTTATTGCCTAGCGTTTTTATGTCCTGCCTCTCTTTATTGCACTAAGCTCCTGTCTCGAAAGAGGACCCCACTCCACGTTAGGTGTATTAGGAATGAGAAGTCGAGCCTATTTACACCTAGCATTACAGTCAGGGCAGTGAAGAGGACATTAGGCATCATAAGTGTGTGGTATGTGCTGCTTAATGTGTATTTGTTGTCTTGGTCAGGGCAGTGAAGAGGACATACGGCATCATAAGTGTGTAGTGTGTGCTGCTTAATGTGTATTTGTTGTCTTGGTCAGGGCAGTGAAGAGGACATACGGCATCGTAAGTGTGTGGTGTGTGCTGCTTAATGTGTATTTGTTGTCTTGGTCAGGGCAGTGAAGAGGACATTAGGCATCATAAGAAGAGTGTGGGCATCAGGATGGTGGTGTACCTATGTGGCAACACAGTCTCAGCTGGCAGTGGAGGCAGCCCCACCACTGGTTCTTTCCCCAGCATTGCCACTGATACATCTACGCCACCCTCAGCCACGCCCAGGCACACCCAGGCCACTCCCAGGCACACCCAGGCCACTCCCAGGCACACCCAGGCCACTCCCAGGCACACCTAGGCCACTCCCAGGCACACCCAGGATACCCTCAGACACACCGAAGTTACCTTCAGGCACACCCAGGCCACTCCCAGGCACACCCAGGCCACTCCCAGGCACACCCAGGCCACTCCCAGGCACACCTAGGCCACTCCCCAGCACACCTAGGCCACTCCCAGGCACACTCAGGATACCCTCAGACACACCGCAGTTACCTTCAGGCACACCCAGGCCACCTTCAGGCACACCCAGGCCACACCAGGGATCAGTATTTAGCATAACTCAAATACATCAAGCCACTCGGTACCCTCTCATCCTAAACTCCAGGTCTCTCAGGTCAGTAGGCATAGTTCTGTATACTGTATTCAGTTTTTATCATAGATGCCGGGTAGTGTAGTGGTTATAACATCCCAGTTGGACTCACAGAGGAACCATATGTTTAGTTGTATGGGCACCACAGTCAGGCCTCGCTGTACGTTTGTTTGCGGTGTGGCTGGAGGATTTTCAATCACATAATGTCATCAAGAGAGGTAGGCATCTGATCATCTCTTAACCCTTACACCGCGGGCATGTTTCCCAATGTTTTACGTGTCCCGCGGGGTTATTCGGGCTCTGACAGACTCTCAAAAAATATTTGCCAAAAATCAGTTTTTAGTCCTAGAATATTAAAATTACATATGCTTATGGCACATACCTTCAGCTTTCTCCTGGGATGTTTGTTGAGCCTTCGTCGGTTACCGTAGGACTTGTGAAGACCTCTGAAGTTGGGTAATGAAGTCTCCACTTTACACTTCCCAACAACCCGTAATATGATTACCACAGCCAGATATTAACACTATAAACACTACTCTATGATTATCAAGTAGTTTGGGATCCATACTCCAAAAAAAACCCACTGTGAAAGCAATGAAAATTACGAAGCCGTATGACCTTCCCACTTGCGCTAGTTCGCTGTTGGTATTCTGTCGTTTATTCATAAAACCCCTCACACTTTATATTTCTATTACTATATAACACTTATATATATCTGGAGTCTTTATCCATAAGTTTCCTTCGGTAGTATTAGTTTATTGTCACTGAAGTCATTCAATTTTTCATTCAGTACAATACGTAGAGAGCCACGGATTCACTTTCACTGTTATAACATCAAGTATTTGTACTCATATTCTTATATTACTAATTACTTACATTTCTATTTACATTTCCTATTGTATTTTCAATATTTACACTCCTATTTTACTTACACTATGTTATTCACTGTCACTTTCAGTAAGATAACTATATTACACTGTTCAATCATATGTACTGAACATCCATTGCTTTCACTTGCTATTTACACATTATTTTCACATTACTTTCCTTTCCCACTTGCACTGTTAGAACTGCTTCTGGCTGTGGTAATCAAAGAAGCTGGTAACACAGAGGGGAACCTGGCACTCAGCGCACTGCCAAGAGGTGCGTTTGTGCTCAGGTGTGCATCAGGTGGTATGTGCACACACCTGGCACCTGCGGATCGCAGCCTTCCTCTTGGTTGTGGCAGGCATTTGCACCAGTCTGTGCTGATCCATGTACGCCCTCTGCTCAAGTCTGTCGGGAAGTGTTACTGCAAGGCGCATTGGAGTTGCTGCTGTCACCCTACCATATCTTTCCAGCAGCTGCTGAACACAAGTCCTGGCGAACAACCTCAGGGAGAAGGACTTGGGTGGCTTGACCTTCATCTTGTACAGGATGAAGGCGTTCAGCATCGTCATGTCTATGAGATGCAGAAAAACTTTCCTGTACCACCTAGTATTCTTCCTGAGGCAGTTGATCTCACCAATCATCATGTCGGACTTGTCCACCAGCCGCATGTTGATATTGTAGTCTAACACAGCATCAGGTTTCCTCACAGGTTCCCCTGTCCTACGGTCGACCTTCCCACTGTCTGTCATTTCCCCCTTGTGTACGTTGGTGTGTATGTGCACGACCCTCTTGTCACGCCACCGTATTGCCAGAATCTTCTCAGACTTGCGTAGGTGCACGTCTCCTCGCTGCGAGGTTCCTGCCTCTGGGAATTTAGGGAAGTGGGCACAATTACTCTTGACAGTGCCGCAGGAGCCGATGCCGTGCTCTGAAAGGTATTTGGCAAGTTTCGGTGCTGTATAATAGTTGTCTGTATACAGCATATGATTCCCACCAAAATACTTTTCAAGGAGAACTTTCACTACACAGACTGAGAAGCCAAGGGGGTGTGTTTTATCAAGATCGACAGTGCTGGCTGAATAAATGACGAAGTCAAGGATGTACCCCGTCTTACAGTCGCACAGTACAAAGAACTTGATTCCAAAGCAATGGCATTTGCTTGGAATGTACTGCACAAACCTAAGACGTCCTCTGAACAAAACCAAGGATTCGTCAATGACAACCTTCTGAAAGGGGTGGAAGAATGTCATAAACTTATCCTTCATTCTGCTCAGAATCTCCCGGATCTTCCAGAGTGGGTCGGTTTGGGAAAGTACATCGTTGTTGGCAAAGTGCAGGTTTCCCATGATGTTCCGGAAGCGATCTCTGGCCATGTACTTATTGAAGGTGGGTGAGGGTAGTAAGGGGTCCATGGACCAGTATTCTTCCAACTCATGCTTCTTTGAGTGTGGCATGAGAAGCATGAGGGCGAAGAACACATACAGCTCCTGCACTCCCAGTATGGACCACTGTTGCATCTTGGCTGCACCTGTACCACTTGCAGCACGTTGTGATTCATACCTGTTGGTCTCATCACATATGTGCTGCATGACTTCGTCATCTAGGAAGGCCAAAAGGAAGTCCACACACTCAGCATCCTCGTCAAGAGTGAAGGCAGGCTGTACTTCTGAGGAACTCTCGTCAAAATCTAGATGTTCTGGGACAAAATTGGACCCTTCCGTCCACGCGAAGGCTTCCAGGATTCCCTGTCGTGGCGGTGTAGGGTGGGTGAGGGTGGTGGGTGGCTGTGAGGAAGATTTACCACGTTCAAGATCACTCGCAATGACCCTGGGTTGCCGTACAGCACTAGCAGCCCTTACTCTACTTGCAACTCTACTTTTACGGGACAGGGACTTACCTCTTCCTCTACGGCCTGCCTTCACTGCTGATGCTGGTGGTGACTCCGACGACGAAGACTCCAGAGATAATTCAGCAGAAGAAGAGGAAGAAATGAGTGAAGTGGGGCTTGGGGAACGGGGAGGTGAATCAACTCGGGACTCATGGCGGGCTGGGTCACGCGGAGCCATTGTTCCGGGGCTAACATGCCACCTTTTCACTCCCTTCCCAAACTCCTTCCCAAACTCCTTCCCTTGCTGCACTAACGGCTCCTTTCCCTTGGAGCTCGGGATAACTTTGGACACTGAAGCACTCATACTAGTACTTTCTGGCACGATTTCCTCACCTGGCTCATCACACAAATCCCCCGAAGGGTCAAAATCACTATCCATCATCACCATTGATAATTCCACTAGTTCACGTTCCACTGCAGAGTCACTTAGTCCTTTCCTGCTTCTCTCACGAGTTTTTCTGGGTGTAGAGGTCACGGGGCCCTTTGCAATGGGCGCAGAAGCAGCAGAAATGGCAGGGCGCAAGTGCGACATGTTTTGACCACAGCGGAGGACAAGGAACTAAATGCCGCGGCTTATCTGAGAAGGCAAGGATTGACAGTGACAATGGGGATGACAGCTGCTAACTTACATGCTAATAAATTATTGGTAGAAAATCTTGGCAATACATAAAGAAATAGGTAGTTCCAGGTGAATGTAAATGTCACTTAGGCTTCTCCCTTCCTTTCTGATATATATTTTTATTACAGAAATAGATTACAAGGCATAATTCAAAGGGGAAATTACCGTGGTAATGTAGCGAATGAATGCATGTGAGGTGTTGTCAGGTGATAATTAGCCAATTCCTGGTGTATACCACTATCACTTACCTTATTTTTTTTTGGTATATATTATTTTGTATAAGTATAGGGCATTAGGCTTATTTCAATGGATGAAATCTTTGGAAAAATCCGGGAGAGATTTGCTTAGTGCAGCGTGGCCGGGGAGGTGAGAGGACAGGGTAATGGAGGGGAGGTAGGGAGGGGAGTCAAGAACGGGGGAAAATCGCTAAAATGTCAACAATGGATGGGAGTACAGATGAGATTTGGAGTGCTGACTAGTGTTGGACATTGGCAGTACTGATAGATGATACAAGCCACCACTTGAAAGGCCGGGATAGTTCAAAATAACACAGAATCACAAAAGTGACGCCCCGCGGTTAAGGGGTTAAATGTTCTTGACAATAATAGCCAGGTCAAGGGTCCTTACACCTTGAAGAGAATAATTAGGCTACCCACAGACTCACAGAACAACTGTTTGTTTAGTTTTATAGGCAGTACAGTCAGGCCTTTCTATACAGTTGTTAGCTGTGTACAATAATTAGGCTACCCAAAGACTCACAGAACAACTGTTTGTTTAGTTTTATAGGCAGTACAGTCAGGCCTTTCTATACAGTTGTTGGCTGTGTACAATCTTGCAGCTTAATCTCCTGCACAATTTAACGATGCAACTGGTTAGGTAAAAGCCCATCGCATGGCGATGTATCGTATATCGGGGTAGATGTAACATGTAAAGTATAGATTGCGTTTTTGACCACTGGGTTTCCCCCCAACCCTGTCCTAAACCCACCTAAGTGAGTCCAAAAACAAGCTTTTAGGTCACATGAACCCTCAAATTACTTTAAAACAAGCAAAACTAAGCCTAAAAGCAGTTTATAATCACCTAAACCCAAAAATAAAATCTGAAAATCATCAAATATGTCTGGAAAAAATCAAGCTTAGTAAACTGTACCCTCAAATGACAATGTTCACCCCACCTATGACTAAAACACGTTAATATAAGTCTAAAAACAGATTATAAATCAACCTAAACACAAAATTTAAGTCTAAAATATCAGTATCGGTAAAATGTAAACCCATCTCTGAACTAGGGTTTGGCCATTGTTAGTCACGGTATGGTGGTATTTCTACCCCCATTGTTAAGCTGGGGTATGGCATCTAGGGGTATCGTATATTGGGGTATACCTGTACACTGTAATACTGTTCATATGTCTTAATATTTTTCTTTTTTACCCTACTTACACAAAAGCATAAAAATATACCAAAAAACAGTAAAAAGTCTATTAACAATCAGTAAAAAGTTTAGTGTAGCCATAACAGTATCATCAACACCAGCGGCAGGCAGCCGTGTCCAGTCACGTGTCTACCGCTGCTTTTGAGTGTCCTTGCACATCCATGCATCAGGTTTACATAACATTACATATTGTATTATTGTCTTAATTTGGGCTTTTTATACTGTACTGTACTGTAAAAGTAATATACAGTACAGTATATACCATATGCCTGTACGGTACATATAGTGCACTATACAGTATGCAGTGCATGAGTTACAGTGGTTGCTTAACGTCCAGATTGTTATATATATATATTGATATGTAAGTGTATAGTATAGTGCCTTCATTAATTATGTTTATTGATTATGCTATTTTTACCAAGGATAATATGTTTAGGCTTGTTAAGTCAATAATGTACTCAGGCTCGTGGTTAGCAAGACAGTCAGAATAAATCCCCCCAAGAGCAAGTGTGTTTGTGGCTTCCCTCCCTCCATAGAATCCCTAAAGATACTACACTGGCGACGAGGATGGGATACAAAAGGTGCTGTTGACGTCATTTATGAGAGGGTGACTACAACAGGAGGGAAAGCTTCTCTGGAGGTGAAGGACTGCAGTGAATAGGGCGACCATGACTGGTGTGGGTGGATATATCGGATGTGTGGGGGAGTATGACGCAGACAGGGAGAACTTCACGTCACATTGTGAGAGAATGGACCTTCTCTTTATGGCAAACGAATTAATGGACGATGGTGGTGATGCTGAAAAGAAGAACGCCCTTGAAGAGAGGAGGAAAGCAATCTTTTTGACAGCGGTGGAGGTTAATGTTTATTTTACTCTGGTAAACTTACTTGCTCCAACCAAACCCAAAGACGCTACACTAATCGAGATCATCAAGACATTGAAGCAACATTTTGACCCTGCTCCCCTTGAGATTGCTGAGAGTTACAAATTTGGTACCAGAGACAGAGGGAAGGATGAATCTGTAAGTGATTATATAGTTGCCTTGAAGAAAATATCCATTCACGGTAATTTTGGACCGTTCTTGGACCCAGCTCTAAGAGACAGATTTGTTATAGGTCTGAATTATGAAAAAATACAGATAAAGTTAATGAACACCACAGATCTAACTTTTGAAAAGGCATGTCAGATAGCCACTAGCATGGAACTAGCTGAGAAAAATACCAGAGAATTTGTTCCAAATACTGGTGGTGAATCTGTTAGTAGTAGTGGCTTTGTGTGCAAAGTGACTGTGGCCAGAAAGAAGAACAATGACACAAAACAAGGCATACATTCTGATTTGAAATGTAGGAGATGCTTAGGGAAACATGAGGAGAGTTCTCATTGTAAGTTCAAACACTTAAGATGTTACAATTGCCAGCGTGTTGGGCACATTGCTTCTGTCTGCACAGCCCCTATCAGAAGTGGTAAAGGTAGAGTAAATGTCATTGAAAGTGCTGAAAGGGAAACAGAAAACAATATTAATGAGAGTATCAGCAGTTCTGAACCTGATAATGATGAGAGTGCGCATGTGTTCACTATTTACAATAGTAGTGCAGGAAAACATGGACATGAGTATAGTGTGGACTTGTGTATTAACAATTTTCCAGTAACTATGGAAGTAGATACTTCAGCTGACTTTTCTATAATGAGTGGAGATACATATGAGAGGTTATTTGCACATGTTCCTTTGGAAGACTCAGTGGTTAAGTTGAAAACATATACTGGAGAGATTTTGGACACAAAAGGGAAGCTGGAGTGTGAGGTCAAGTAAAAAAATCAGAACTTGAAGTTGCCATTAATTGTAGCTAGTTATGTGGATAGACCAACTTTGTTGGGCAAGAACTGGTTGTGTGAGCTTAATTAAGATGGATTGGAAGGAGATATTTAGTATTAAGACATGTAACAGTGTTCCTGACCTTGAGAAACTACTTGAATACTACAAGAGGTTATTTGATAAGGGACAGGGAGCTATAAAGGGCTTTGAGGCTCATGTCACTGTTGACAAAGGTGTTACACCCATTTATGTTAAGGCTAGACCCGTTCCTTATGCCTTGAAAGGGGAGGTGGAGAAAGAATTAGACTTGTGAGCGAGGGAGTTCTTGAGAAAACTGCCAAAAGCAGTTGGGCTGCTCCTAAAGCTGATAAATCGGTTAGAATATGTGGTGATTATAAAGTTACCATCAATCAAGCTGTTGAGGATGAGCAGTATACCTTACCCACCTCTCAAGATTTGTTTGCTGCACTGACAGGTGGAACCATTTTCACAAAGTTAGACTTGTCCCAGGCATATGCTCAAGTCAGTGTTGATGAAGTCAACAGTACCTCACCATCAACACTCATAAGGGACTCTATAAATTCAAAAGGTAGCCTTATGGGGTCAAAAGTGCACCGAAGTTGTTTCAGTGCATCATGGACAAAATTCTTGTGGGTCTTCCAAATGTACTATGTTTTCAGGATGATGTCCTCATTGTTGACAGTGACTCCCAAAATCATGTTAAAACCCTAGCTACAGTATTTGAAAGATTACTGGCTCACAATGTCAGGCTTAATAAGAGCAAATGCTCATTTTTAGCTAAAGAAGTAACTTACCTTGGATACAAGGTCAATGCAGAAGGGCTGAGACCAGTTAAAGATAAAGTAAGAGACATAGTAAATTTACCTGCTCCAAAAAATGTCAGTGAATTGAAAGCCTTCTTGGGAATGATACAGTATTATTCAAGGTTTCTTAAAGGACTTTCATCAGTTTTGGCCCCTTTGCATGAACTGTTAAAGAAAGGTATTCCTTGGAAATGGAGCAGTGTAACTCAGAAGTCATTTGAGGATTGTAAAGCTGCTTTGTCTAGTACTGATGTTTTGGTCCATTATGATACTTGTAGAACACTAAAGCTTGCTTGTGATGCTTCAGGCTATGGGATAGGTGCTGTCATAAATCATGTAATGGATAACGGTGAAGAAAGACCCATTGCATATGCCTCCAGAACACTAACCCAAAGCGAGAAAACCTATGCTCAGATAGAGAAAGAAGCTTTGTCTACTATATTTGGAGAAAAGAAATTTCACCAGTATTTATATGGTAGGAAATTTGTCTTAGTAACTGATCACAAGCCTCTTTTGGCAATATTGGGTCCTAAATCACCTGTTCCTACACTTGCTGCAGCAAGAATGCAGAGATGGGCTGTGATATTGTCTGCATATGACTATGAAATACAGTACAGACATTCTGAGGATCATGCTAATGCTGATGCTTTGTCTAGGTTGCCTTGCAGTGGATCAAATGATGGAGTAGAGCCTAAGGTTTATGCTGTAACCATGGTAACAGAAGATTTTCCAGTCACTTCCAGAATGATCGCTCATGAGACTAAGAAAGATGTTGTGTTGGGAAGAGTCCTTGAGTATACACTTAATGGATGGCCAGAGGTCTGTCCATCCTCAGACTTTCAACCATATCATTTAAGGAGATGTGAATTGTCTGTAGAAATGGGGTGTGTGCTGTGGGGTATGAGAGTGTTAATTCCACTATGTTTTAGAGGGCAAATTTTGAATGAACTGCATTTTGAACACCCAGGTATATGTGCTATGAAAGCTCTGGCCAGAAGTTTTGTATGGTGCCCTAAACTGGATGATGAAATAGAAAGACTGGTACGGGAGTGCTGTGTATGTCAGAATGCTAGGAGTATGCCACCCAGTGCACCTTTGAAAGCTTGGAAATGGCCTACCCACCCCTTTCAAAGAGTACATATTGACTTCTGCGATAAGGGGACAGACAAGTTTTTGGTATTGATTGACAGTCATTCAAAGTGGATTGATGTTAAACACATGTACAGTACCAATGCTTGTAGAACCATTGATGAATTAAGGTTAATATTCGCTGAACATGGATTACCTGAGGTGGTAGTGTCAGACAATGGACCTCCATTTCATTCATCAGAGTTTAAAAACTTCATGAGGCTCAATGGTATAAAACATGTACTGACCCCACCCTATCATCCTGCCTCTAATGGTGCTGCAGAGAGGTCAGTTAGAATTGTAAAGGAAGCCCTGTATAAGCAAGTAATTCAAGGAACAGTTGGAAGATCAGTGAAACACAGACTAGCAAATTTCTTACTCAGATACAGAACTACCCCACATAGTGTGACAGGATGTACTCCTGCAGAGTTAATGATGAGGAGACATCTGGTAAATTACCAATATGCTGGGAATCGAACCAGGGACTCTCAGGTGAGAGCCAGGCAGCATACCACTACACCACGACCAGGTAAAAGTTCATTCTGACTTGCCGTAAGTGCTTGGGATAGATTAAAAGCATCTACTTGCCCGAGTGCCAGGGGGTTAACTCATCCTCTTGATGCCCACAGTGGGGGCGGAGGGACGTTGGTTACAAGATTGTGACAACGTGAGTTAACTTTTACCTGGTCGTGGTGTAGTGGTATGCTGCCTGGCTCTCACCTGAGAGTCCCTGGTTCGATTCCCAGCATATTGGTAATTTACCAGATGATTTTTCCTGTGTACAGTACAGGTTTCTCCCTTCGATGAGGAGACAATTGAGAACAAGATTAAGTTTAGTCAAGCCAAGTCTGCTTGCAGTTGTAGAAAGGAAACAAGACCAACAAAAGATGCATCATGACAAAAGTTCCCATGAAGGAGTGTTCAAGGTAAATGATAGAGTTAGGATTAGGAACAAGACCAGAGGTTTTGGTACTGCACATGCCAAATGGATAACTGATGTTATTGAAAAAGTGTGTGGAGATAGGACATATTTGGTAAAGTGTAGTAATTCAGTAAGATATGTTCATGTAGATCACATCATTCATGCACATGATGAGATCAGTGTGGCAGCAGAACCTGATGATCTTGATACAGCTGTGGATGATTGTCAAGGTGATGAGGTCAAAGATGATGTTCTCCAGCATCCACTCAATGCGTCAACTGACTGCCGTGAAGATGTGGTAGTCACAGATCAGTCACAGAGTACAAGTAAAACACCTGCAAAACTTGATGGAGGGAATATTCTTAGAAGATCAGAGTTAGGAAGCCTGTAATAAAATTAGACCTTTGATTATATGAATCGAGAACTGGCTTTTCAAAACTTATTTGTAGGAAGTTATGTTCTTTTGTTCTGTTCTCTCTCATGCCAAATGTAGAGCTATAAGTTTTGTTTCTTAATTGGTAGCAACCATATTTTCTCTCTTTCAAAAGGTTAAGCAGTGTTATATATATATATATATATATATATATATATATATATATATAACACTGCTTGATATGTAAGTGTATAGTATTGTGCCTTCATTAATTATGTTTATTGATTATGCTATTTTTACCAAGGATAATATGTTTGGGCTTGTTAAGTCAATAATGTACTTAGGCTCGTGGTTAGCAAGACAGTCAGAATAAATCCCCCCAAGAGCAAGTGTGTTTGTGGCTTCCCTCCCTCCATAGAATCCCTAAGGATACTACACAGATCACTTAACGTCCTGTTTTTCATAAAGTATTGTGGACGCTAAGTGGCCCATGGCCATATGAGAGAACTTCCTGCACTGACAAGACTACAGACCCAGCCATGAACTTGGCTGAAAGAGGTTGGAAATGTTCACAGGTTAAAACAAGCCTGCAATAATATAACATTGGATGTGGGTCCTGAAGAGTAGGTAATGTGTCAGGCTGAGGGATGTTACCCGTACTTTGTTCTGTCTATCTCTCTATTGCCAGACGCCTTAATCCTGTGACGGGTGGTCACAAACGGATCGCCTCCGTGTTGCCCTGTCCCCCGCCATGTCACTGCCCTCCCCCAAACCCACATCCCCCACTCATATACAGTACCTCTCCACTCCATCCCTCCATCTCATCCTCAGCCTCCTCCTCCCTCTCCTCTCCCCTATGCAGTGTGTGTGGTTAGAGAAGATTTGGAAGTGTTGCATGAGTAGTGGCATGGAAGGCTTTAGGGTTGTTTTCTTTGGGGAAGACAGTGGCTCAGTCAGTAGAGAGGTGGCCTGCAGTCCTACTGGACCCAGGTTCAAGTCCCCGCTGGGGCAGGGAACAGTTTAAGGGTTTGAATTTAATAAAAACAGACTTTACTGATCTACCAGAAGACCCGCCGACATGTAAAAATACCCCTGCTAATACCAATACACCAGTCCTGTATGAGACAGCCCTAGCATGTATTCAGTATGGACGGTGGGTGTTGTAAAAATACCCCCACTAATACCAATACACCAGTCCTGCATGAGACAGCCCTAGCATGTATTCAGTATGGACGGTGAGTGTTAGCACCGAAGTGGTGACATGTAGAGGTGTATGGTATGTAGGAGGAGGATTACTGGGCCTTGAGAGCAGGCTATAAAGCCTATGCCCAGAGTTTGACACATAAAAAAAAAAAAAAAGTTGGAGTGTGTTTATATGGATTAACATCTTAATATGGTTTTTGCCTGGCTCCATTTTACATATAGATCTATATTACATAATGTGTTGAGATACCTAACCCTTACTTAAGTATGTTACCATGGCCTGTATTTTTGTTGCTTAACCCCTAAAACGCGGATCGTCGCATTTGCGACGGTCGGCCCAAAGGGCAAAACGGCGGGTCATCGCGTTTGCGATTTGAGTTAATTTTGAATAACCGCGGGCAAGCAGGCTCAAGCTGGTATTGTCTATCAGTCCCGCCACCCGTGAGCTACTTTTAGCACACTTGACCTTTGTACTACTGACCTCGGTTGTTGCCAAGTCTCATTTTTTTTACCCACGGACGCACCGATGCGCGGCCCTCCCTCGTCGTGCGACATGGCAACGCGCGGATGGCTGATACGTGTCAATCTGCGCCGTCATCTCGCAAGCACTTTTTGCTATTGGGAAACGCTTGTTTCCCCAGTTGTCACACTGTCATTTTTTCGCGCGGTTTGCCCCAGAATAGCGTCAGTCCACGCAAATCTGCCATGGTGACACCATGTCAGGCTCTAGCTCTTCTAGTTCCGTGCCTTCTAGCCCTCCGAAAAAGGGTTTTGTTACCTCTACGCCCTTCAAAACTTTACCAGTGACTACCAAGGGGCTAAGTGACTCGGCCATAGCATCTGAACTGTTGAAAGCCTCTATGGACTATGGCAGTGACGTGGGTGTTTTGTCTAGACTGGCTGAATCAGAGACACAATCGAGTGCTGATTCAGGCCCTGAAGTGATTATTTCTGTGCCGGAGGAAACTGTGACTGTGCCCAGCACCTCTACAGGGAAGGCCCCGGTGAAAAGGGGCCTCGAATATGGAAAGGGAGAAAAAAGGAAGAGGAGCGGAGACACCAGTGCACCGCCATTGTCCACTACGCCACGCCACACCACCGCAAGCCCGCCACGTTCTCCCAGCCCTCTTCTCTCGTCCTCCTCGTCTGCTGTCCTGTCTCCTGAGTCATCGGAGTCTCCATCACCACCGAGAAAGGGAAGTAGACGAGCAATGTTACGTATGAGAGGTTATCGTAGGCCTAGTGTTCGTGTCAGTAAAGTTAAGTCCCCTAGGCTAACTCCCACTAGGCAACTCAGGAGTCACGCCACCGCAGGTGACCTTGACCCAAGCGATAATCTCCCTCCCACCACCACCACCACCACCACAACACCAACACGGCCTGGGATAGCCTCTCCCTTACCTACTATTGCCCAGCCTGCCTCACCCACTCCCACACGACCTGCCTCACCCCCCGCCGCCCCAAGCACCTCCCAGCCTAGGCAGGGAACTTTGGATGCTTTCGTGTGGTCAGAGGGATCAGATTTTGTGCCTGAAGATCTGCCCTTTGACGAAAGTGAGTGTGGACTTCAGGCTGACTTCCCTGTGGACGACGATGGTGAATGTGTTGACTACCTGTTGGCCTTCCTTGACGACGAGGTTATGGAGCACATCTGTACTGAGACCAACAGGTACGAGGGGCAATGTGCGCCAGTTCGCGAAGAAGAAGGTGAAGCTGCGACGCCATCCACGTCGCGGATGACATCATGGGTGCCTTTGACGATCCGCGAGCTTTTTGTATTTATTGCCTTGATGTTGCTTATGCCGCACAACTGGAAGCATAAGTTGGAAGAGTACTGGGGTTCCGACGAGCTGTGCCCAACACCAATATTCAATAAATACATGAGCCGCGATCGTTTTAGGCAGCTGATGACTTATCTTCACTTCGCGAATAATGATGAGCCTTCCCAAACTGACCCATTATGGAAAGTGAGGGGAATCCTGAACATGATCAAAGATAAGTTTACGAGGTTCTTGCGCCCTTTCAAGAAAGTCGTGATTGACGAGTCTTTGGTATTGTTCAGGGGCCGTCTTCGGTTCGTCCAGTACATTCCAAGCAAACGCCACCGCTTTGGAATCAAGTTTTTCGTGCTGTGCGACTGCAAGACGGGGTTCATCCTTGACTTCGTCATCTACACCGCCAGCAATGTCGACTTGGATAAGACTGACCCCTTTGGATTCTCTGGTTCTGTGGTGAAAGTGCTTTTGGAAAAGTACTTTGGCGAGAATCATGTCCTGTATACGGACAATTACTATACAGCTCCAAAACTCGCCAAGTACCTTTCTGAACACGGCGTCGGCTCCTTTGGCACTGTCAGAAGTAACAGGGCACATTACCCTGCCTTCCCAGAGGCTGAAAAGTCAAAGCGGGGAGACGTGCACCTGAAGAAATCTGACAAGATGCTTGCGATCAGGTGGCATGATAAGAGAGTCGTGAACATGCTCACCACAGTACACAAGGGTGAAATGCTGGCAACAGGGAAGGTCGACAGAAGGACTGGCGAGCCTGTGATGAAGCCTGATGCTGTCATTGACTATAACGTCAATATGCGGCTGGTGGACAAGTCGGATATGATGATTGGAGAGATTGACTGTCTGAGGAAAAATCGTTGTTGGTACAGGAAGGTGTTCTTGCACTTGATTGACATGTGCATGTTGAACGCCTTCATCCTGTATAAAATCAAGAACAGGAAGCCAGCCAACTACTCTCTCAGAAGATTCTCCAAGACTTGTGTCTACCAGCTGCTTCAGCGTTACGGCCAGGTGCTTTCTACAGGTCCCAAACGCCACCCTCACACACCTCCAGACCGCCTACAGTGTATGGCCTACCTCCAGCGACACCGCCTGGAGCCACTGCCAGCCACAGCAAAGAGGGGGAAAGCACTGAGGAGGTGTCATGTGTGCAGCCACACTACCAGGCAGGAAAGAACTTTTAGGCGCACCTCCTTGCAGTGCAAAGAGTGCAAAGTTCCCCTCTGTGCTTACCCGTGTTTTTTCGACTACCACAGCCTAAGTAGATTTTGAAAATAAGGGTAAAAATATTGGGAAAAATACTGAGAGTGACAGTGATAATATTGTTTAGTTTTCTTTTACGTGCTGACAGTGACAGCCTGATGAGTGTAAATTAGTGTATGTACTTGTAAAAGCACTGACAGTTACAGTGTTTTTTGTTGTAAATAATTGTACATAGTAATCATATAAGTATTGCGAGTGACAGTCACTCCAGTGTAAAAAGATGAAAGCATATTTTCCTATTCTATGTTCTGAAAGTGAAAGTTTTTTGTGTATAAAATATTATTTTTATAACACTGGACAGTGACACTGATGAATAAGGCAAAAAAAAAAAAAAGATACAGTGAAAGTGAGCGATAGAAATGAAGTGCGAGTGGCCGACAGGAGCGAGAATAAAGTGCCTGCCGTAAGGCTGAATAAACTCGCGCCGCGGTGGTCTTCCTCAGTCCCAATCCACAATACTGGCAGTGACATTGATTTTTATGACCGTAATAGTGACAGGCAAACGTTTGCGAAGTCCTATGATGGAAAAAAAGAAGTATACGTGTTTTTTGCCGAGAAAAGGCAAATGTGACAATATTGACGGGAAGATCGCCACCGCGCTGCATGTCGGCCGTGCGCTCCGTCCATTTTAGCCTTATTTTCAGTTCTTATTTACAAATACGGATTCCAAACAACCTGTACGTTGTTGTATAAAGTGTACTGTGACAGATTGAGGCTGTGGTAGAAAGAAAACCGGGTTTCTGGAGGTGTGAGAGTGAAGACTTTGTTACCCAACTTTGCAAGTCTTCACAAGTCCTTTGGTAGTCAACGAAGGCTCAACATGTGGCTCAGGAGATAGCTGAATGTAAGTAATATATGCCATAAAAATTTTAATGCTCTAGGGTTAATCTATGATTTTTGGCAAATATTTTTCCACAGGTACTCAGACCCCGCTACAACCCCGCCACAGGGGGGGGGGATCGCGCGTACACAGCCGCGTTTTAGGGGTTAAGGAGTCTCCCAAACACCTCTTCCTAAGTGATTTGTTTTACTTATTTCTCCTAGCTTTCCTCTTCTGCCATATTTAACTCATCCCAATATCACCATACTCTCCATAAATAGTGTAAAAAATTACATTGACCAGCCATATTGAAAAACAAATCATTAAGGAAGAGGTGTTGAGGAGCCTATATGTACAGTGTAATATTGTGTTGACAGATGGAGTGGCCAGCTGGCTATGGCCTGCCTTGTGGCTGAACTGACAGTGTGGTTCAGCATGGCTGACCCACCACACACCACCATCACCACCACACACCACCATCACCACAAAAATGGACTATACCAGGTTAGAGCCTTAACACCAGCCATGCATTGATTAAGTCCGAATTGTGAGTGGCATAGGAGGCTTCATAATGCATATGCCTCAGTTATTTATCTGGCATATTGTACCCTAACACTCCTTCGTATACTGTTTACATTTTATATTATAAAAATGGTTTGTGTCAGTATTAGTGTTGTGATGAGGAGGGGTAGACTGAAGTGGTTTGGGCATGTTGAGGGGATGGAGGATGACATCTGGGTGTTGAAAGTGAGAAGTGTGAATGTCGGGGGTTGGATTGCGAAAGGCAGACCAAAGAAGACCTGGGATGAGGTCATAGAGTTTGACCTCAGGGAGAAGGAACTGAATAGGGAGGCTGCCAGAGATCAAGCAGTGTGGAGAGCCACCATTAGGTGACCAAGACCAACGCATGGAAGCATGTTGGAGCCTTTATAAACGATATGATACGATTGATACAAAGATCAACAGAGGAAGGATTTTTTTTTTTTTTTTAATAGAAAATTCCAGACACCAGATTACAGGTGTCCTCCATTCATAAAAAATCTGTAACAGTTAGAGACACTAGTATTATAAGAGTGAATGATAGATAGACAGAATATTGTAGAGGTGGATGATAGATAGACAAATTAGTATTTTGTAGTAGATGATAGATAGACAATAGGATATATAGGGGCAGGTGATAGATAAATAGATAGCACAGTAATATAGAATGTAATCTTTCAGACTGAACTGGCATTTACTGAGCCTGGCCTGTCCATCCATCAACGTGTGGCTGGACCCGAGAGACTGTCCGACAGTGGCTGACATGCGGTTCCTTCACACCTCAGAGACACAGTGCTTGGGGGTCATGGCGTGCTGGATTTATCAGGCACCCACATCAGCTCATATCTCTGGGGTCAAGGTAATCTTGTTGTTTTTAATGCATCAAAAACACAGTTCTTACATCTATCAGCCCAACAGAATCTTCCACAGGAGTACACTCTAATTTTTAACAATATCCAGCTTAATCCTGCATCATCTTTATACATATTTGGGGTTTCATTCTCTTGGGATTTATCTTGGAAAGATCATATTACCTCTTGTAAAATCTGCTTCCAAGAGATTAGGTGTGCTAAGCCAACTCTGTGCCTTCTTTACCCCTGCACAGTTGTTGACTTTATACACGGGTTTTATTCGCCCCTGTGTAGAGTACAACTCTCATGTGTGAGGAGGCTTCCCATATACAGCTCTTCTCAAAGGCTTTTTGTCTCATTAACTCTCCTCCTCTTACTGGCTCCCTTCAACCGCAGTCTCTTTGCCGCACTGTTGCATCTTTATCTCGTTTCTGTCACTACTTCAATGGTCACTGCTCCTCTGAACTGTCTGCTTGCATCCCTTCACCATTACGATGGGCACATGGCACCCATCTAGCAACAAACTCTCATCCCTTTTCTGTCCAGCTCTGTAATGCAAGAATTAACAACCATTACTTCCAGTCCATCATATATGCAACAGGTCAGATCTAGAACAGTCTTTCCATGTCTGTTTTTCCTGCTGCCTATGATCTCCAGTCTTTCAAGCACAGTGTGTCCAGGCATCTCAAAATGTACTGTACGAATCTAGAATTTGGCTGTCTGTTGTCTTGTGTTTGTTTTTTTCGTGGAGGGAGCAGTTTGGGGGCTCCAGGCCTTTGGTTCCTTCTTCCTTCTATAAAAAAAAAGCTCCCTCCAGTTTGTCTTCTCTGTTTCTAATCCTCTCATGCTTAGGACAAGTCTAGGATTCTGTTCATCTGATGTCTGATGATTTTATTCTGTTGAGTATAGGAGATTGGTCAGTATTCTCATCAGTTAAAGAAGCTCCCTAACACCTCTTCCTAAGTTATTTATTTTGCCTGTTACACCTAACTGTCCTCTTCTGTGCTACATAAATTCTTTCAGTATTATCATACTCTGCATAGTCTGAAGCTCCCTAACAATTCTTCCTAAGAAGTTCATATTGTTTATTACACCATACTTTCCTTCTCAGTGTAGTATAAACTCTTCCAGTAACTATCACCATACTCTGAATCACACTACCGAACACCTCTTCCTAAGTAATTTATTTTGTTTATTACACCTTATTGTCCTTTTCGGTTACAAAAATCCCTTCATTACCACCATACTCTATAAATACCTTACAAAAGGATATCAACCAGCCATATCCCAAAATAAATCACTGAGGCAGAGGTGTTGGGGAGCTTCTATAGCTAACCAACAAGAATACGAACCTGAGGTGTGAGGAATTAGTGGGAGGAGAACAGGGAGGCTTTACGAAGGGAAGGGGTTGTGTAGATCAGATATTCATTCTTAGATCTTTAGTGGAAACATTTCTAGAGAAAGGAAAGAAGTTGTATGTGGCCTTCATGGATTTGGAGAAAGCATATGACAGGGTGGATAGAAAAAGGATTATGGAAAGTATTAAGAATATATGGAGTAGATGGAAAGTTGCTGAATGCCATGATGAGTATGTATGATGGTGCTAAGGCTGCAGTGCGTGCGGATGGTGAACTGAGTGAATTTTTCTGTCTGAATGTTGGATTGAAACAGGGATGTGTCATGTCTCCATGGCTGTTCAGTCTGTACATGGATGGGGTAATAAAAGAGGTACAAGGTAGGGCAGGAGATGTTGGAGTGGCCCTAGTGAGGGAGGGCAGTGTTTGGAAACTCCCTGCAGATGATACTTTGTTGTTGAGTGAAGACGAAGGGGAGCTGCAAGGCTTGGTGGATTAGTTTGGGAGAGTGTGTAAGAAATGGAATCTAAAGGTGAATGTGGGGAAGAGTAAAGTGATGGTCTTTGAGAGAGGTGAAGTCAGTGAATGAACAGCAAGGTTGGATGAGGAGGAAATGGAAAATGTGAGTATGTTTAAGTACTTGGGTAGTGTGAAGAGTAAGGATGGAAGTTTGGAGGGTGAGGTGCTTGAAAGGGTACAACAAGGAAGAAAGGTTGCTGGTTCCTTGAAAGCAGTGATAAGAAACAGGGAAGTGAGCATGGAAGTGAAAAAGTTATTACATGACAGTATTGTGATAATAACGTATGGAAGTGAAGCTTGGACGTTGTTGGAAGGACACAAGTCAAGAGTGAAAGCAGTGGAAATAAGTTATTTGAGAGTAGCATGTGGAGTCACATGGAGGGACAGGCTGACAAATGAGGAAGGAGCATTGTGGTGACCATATGGATGTGATGGGAAGCATTAGAAGAAATACACTGAGGTAGTTTGGTCATATGGAGAGGATGGAGAGTGAGAGACTGATAGGGAGAGTGTATGTGAGTGAGGTGGAAGGGGGAGAGGGAATGGGAGGTCAAGGATGAGATGGAGGGATGGAGTGGAGAGGTATGTGAGAGGGGAGGGGGTGAGCTGGGGGCAGGGCAGTGAAATGGTTGTGGACAGGGCAAGATGGAGGGGATTTGTTTGTGGCTACCCCTTACAGGATTAAGGCATCTGTAAATAGGTAGAATTTTTTCAGAAATTTTGATGATGGTCATTTTTGTTGGAAACTTTTATGCTGGTCATTTTTATCAGAAATGCCTTATATTGCCATTTACAACCCCTATTTCCCCTGTTGTGATGAAAAACAAACATATCTGACAAAAATGACCATCAGTTATCCATTGAAAAACATAGGAATCTTTCATTTGAACCCGTTCTCCTCAAAAAAATGAACTAGCAGCAGTTACTTAACTGGGGGGGGGGGGGGTTGTGCATAACTCAAAAAAGTGAAACTATAACCCCCCAAATTGCCCAACTCAAAATATATTCTTGAAAACATGAAATTATATGTATATATTTTTTTCACGCTAACTCACCATCATAAAAATTCCCATGTGTTGTGGCTTTTACCAAACAAAGACTGTTAAATATACAGCATTGTTTGGCTGTATACTCATACACAATAACATACAGGTAGGTCTAAATGGTTCGTTTTCTCAGTAAATGCTCTCTTTACTAACTGACATGTTTATTCTTACCTTTCTGGGAGTAACTGCACTGCAAATAAAGACTGCAAATAGGCTTTAGATAAATTATATGTTTATTCTAACCTTTCTGGGAGTGATTGCACTGCAATGAAAGACTGCAAGTAGGCCTTGGATAAATCTATGTTCATTTGTCATTCAGTATTTATAAAGAAAATGTGGGTAAAGGTAACTCACACTGTACATTACCTGTTATATTAGAGTAAATACTACATATTAGAGAATAGCAAAGAACAGAACAGCTGCATGTACAATAAACATAAAAAAAAAAAAAAATGCATTCCACCACTGGCACAGCTAGTTATTGATAACCACCACAATCCTGCACTATACTGTACACTGCCTATACATTACTGTACACTTGCTGCTCAGTATTTACAGGGAAAGTGTGGGTAAAAAAAAAAATCACTGTACATTAACTATGACATTACAGTAAATACTATACTACATATTAGCAAATACCAATGCAAACAGTACATAACAGCTGCATGTACATTAAACATGTGTTTAATGCACACACAGTGTGTGTGTGTGTGTGTGTGTGTGTGTGTGTGTGTGTAGGGGAGGGACACATGCTGGTGGGTGTTTCCTGTGCGTCCATCCTATTACCAAACAAAATCTGTTAAATGAACATAATGTTCACCCAACTCAATAGTGGTTGTTTAAACTGAAATTCATTAAAAGAGGGTTCGGTATATCAAGGGTTTACTGTATCTAGAGTTTCACATGATTTTATCATTTCATTTTTTCATTCGTTCATCATCCAATCCTACGCTGCCCCATGAGAAGCATAGGGGCCCGGGGCTAGGCAAGTTCGTTTCGTTTTGATTTTAAAGGCTCCAACATGCTTGCATGCATCAGACTCGTTCACCTAATGGCAGCTCTCCATGCTGCATGATCCATTGCAGCCTCCCTGTTCAGTCCTTTAACCCTGAGGTCACACTTAATGACCTCGTCCCATGTCTTTCTTGGTCTACCCCTCATAACCCCACCCCCAATAGTAACACTTCTCATCTGCCTCACCCAATTATCATCCCCCATCCTCTCCACATGTCCAAACCATCTCAGTCTACCTCTCCTCATCACAACACCAATACACTCCAGTCCCATCCTACCTCTCAACTCTTCCATCGTAAACCCAGCCCCCCCAGACCTTGCACGCAGGAACGCACTACACATCCACCTATTCATTGTCAATTCTGCCTGTCTGAGCTGGCAAATATCCTCCTCCTTTACTGCCCAGGTCTCACTACCATACAGCATTACACTCCTAACACATGCTGCATACAAAGACCCCTTAGCATGTAGGGAGAGTCATCTCAATGTCAGGAGAGGCAACAGCTCCCTAAACTTCTTCCAACCACTCCTCACCCTAGCCACAGAGCTAGCTCCAGCCCCACCTCCAGCACACAACATGTCTCCCAAATAACTAAACTCTTTCACACACTCAAGAGATCCACCAGCAAGTTCAATCCTTTCATGCTGACAGTCTCCACCTGCTCTCCCGACACGCCGTACACATAAAATCAGCATTATCTCGCAGTCTGCCTCTGATACCACTACATCTCTTGTGCACCCATTTATCACAAACACTGCACAAGATGGAATTACTTCCCACTCCCTTGTGGCAAACTGCACATGGCCACTCTCCCTCGTTTTTGACAGTACCGCCACCAACTCTAGATATAATCACTCTTGTTTTATCTGCATTTACCCTTAAGCCCTTGTGCCCCATACCATCTCTCCACTTCCTAAACCCTTACTCCGCCTCCCTTTCGTTCTCTGCAATCAACACCAAATCATCAGCATACAACATCTCCCATTGGAGTCCGTTTCTTAAGTCACGTGAGAGGGCTTCAAGTACCATGATAAACAACAAGGGACTCAAAACTGTCCCCTGATGCACACCAACATTCACGGAAAACTCATCACTCAAATCTCTATTCACTCTTACTTGGGTGTGAGTACCCACATACATAGCCACAACCACCCTAACCAGCCACTCCTTCAAGCTAAGCTTTCTCATTGCCCACTTCACCACCTCTCTTGGGACTCTGTCAAAGGCCTTTTCCAAATCAACAAAAACAAAATACAGATCCCTTCTCCTACCAATATATTTTTCCTGAAGCTGTCGAACAATGAATATGGCATCAGTGGTCCCCCTACCTGGCATAAACCCAAACTGCATCTCATCAATATTCACTCTTTCTCTAATCATACCTTCTAAAACTCTCTCCATTACCTTCATTATCTGATCTAAAAGCTTTATACCTCTATAATTTCCTCTTTCCAGGGCATCACCATTCCCTTTATACATATTTACAGTTACACTCTTCAGCCAATCATCTGGGACAACACACTCATAAATAATCATATTTATCAGGTCAGTGACTAACCTCACCCCTATATCTCCTGAGGCCTTCAACATTTCGGCAGTCAACCCAGACACACCTGCTGCCTTCCCCACCTTCATCCTGCCTATTGCCTCACTCACAGTAGCAGCATCAATCAAAGACCAAGGGCCAAACACTGGATCTGCTGGCTCCAAACTTTCCCTGTCCCAGTCAAACTCCTCATTCAACAACCGGCTATAATACTCTCTCCATGCATCTTTAATATCCTCACTGTGCACCACTACCCTTCCTTCATCATTCTTCACACACTGCTCACCTATAATATCCCGATTATCGCTCTTCATCTGATTTGCCATCTTAAATATCATATTTTTCCTTTCCCCATGATTTAGGTCATCAAGTAAAAGTCTCTGTGACTCAGACTTCACCCTGTATACCTCTCTTCTAGCCCTATGCTTGGCAGCCAAGTATTCCTCCTTGCTACCACCCTTCTTCCATTCCTGGAAAAGCCTTCTTTTCTCCTTAACTGCAGCTTATGCACCCTCATCCCACCACCAAGTTACTTTATGTCTTGGTGGTCCTCTTGTCCAACCACATGTTACATCAGTAACTCTCAAGACATTGTTCTTGAGGGCTCTGTACTGTTCATTAATGCCTCTGTCTACAGCTCCCTGTTCAGCCACCACTCTCCTCATCTCGCTATAGAAGGCATCCCTTACTACTTGGTTTTTCAGCTTCCATATTTTCCTCCTAGGTACATAAGTCCTCTTTTTCATCACTCGTTCTTTAAGCACCATATCACAAATCAAGAGTTTGTGCTGCTGCACACACTCCTCACTTCCTATAACTTAAAAATTCCTAACCTCCTATCAGCCCTCCTAACCAGAAAATAATCTATCTGACTGCTGTTTCCCCCAGACTCATACGTAATTCCCGATGTCACTAACCGAGGAAAAACTGCCAATCTTCGCCAGATTATTTAATTTTCGACATCAAAGTCGGTCAACTAAACCCAGTTCATTTTGTGTGCCCTCTGTGTCACTAAAAGGAAGGGAGAAATTATAACAACATTATTTTACTCACTGCTACAAGGAAGAGAGGCTGTAATATAGTCAAATAGAATAAAAAATTGGTGGGCTGAGTTACCATCTCGGTTTTGGGACAGTTACTATTCTTTCCTTCCTTAAATATCGATGAGCTTTATTTTACATCCATTTCATGTACTTGTCCATCAAAACAAAAATAAATATATTCTGAGAAACATGTAACGATTCTCCATTAAGAATTATTAGCTCGACACGGTTGAAGATCGTATGTTACAATCACAAACAATAACAAACTCACGTGTGTCTGCTGCCCCGGTGGACCTGCTGTACAAAGATCATGGAAAACCGTTGCACAGAAAAATGGACAGTGTCTAGACTGAAGTTTTTCCTGAAGTCTAGAGGAATACCCTGTTCAGGGTGCACCACCGGGGTGTTGTGTTGCCTTTTTATACGATATTTTGGAGCCCTCAGCATCGTCGGATTTTGGCCGGCGGTCTCATCTCTGCATGTTTTCGGCCTTGAGCATTGTACGATTTTCATATGAAAAACTGTGCAGATTTTCTTCAGCATTTTGGAGATGAAGCATTGTTCTTCTAGAAAACTAAATTATATGGGTTCAAACAAAAGGTGCAGCTAGAGGTTTGTAAATATGTGATGAATGCTGTCACACCCGGTGTGCTTTCACGGCTTCTATAGTAACGTTTTCCTGCATTTATCGCATTAAAGCATATCTAGGAAATCAGTATAACAACTAAAGAATAATATCATGAAGAGCTTATGTACAGTATATCAATAACTATCAAGGGAGAGATTTTTATAGATATTCGACGTCTGTGGTCTCTGCATGAGTAGCCCGACTTCCATATTGAACTAGCTGGCGATCAGTGGCAACTCTTGAGTTAGTGACGGTGGGAATTAACCTACTCTCTCTTTTCCTAAAATATGTGTTGCACACAATCATGTCCGTTCCCTCCCCAAACTCGAGTATCCTTTCCCCTTCCGCATTCCTTATACCATATGCACATCCCCCATGCACTCCTTCATAACCTAGTGCTGCTTCACGTACATGACCATTTAAGTCCCCTCCCAAAACCACTATCTCATCATCCCACATACCACCTACTACACGAATTAAATCATCCCAAAATCTATCTTTCTCTGCTTCATCCAATCCTGCCTGTGGAGCATATGCTGATATAATTCCAGCTATCTTTCTATCGAATAGAATTTTCACTACCAAGATCCTATCGCCTACTCTCATTTTCACTACCAAGATCCTATCGCCTACTCTCATAACATTCATAACATATTCCACCCATTTCTCTGCAACCAACACACCAACACCCCCATATCCGTCTGCCCCCCCTGCTAAAACAACTTATAGCAACAGTCCTTTCCAACAATCTTTCTGGCTGATCCATCCCTGTACCGGACTTCCTGCAAACACGCCACATCCACCCACCTCCTACTGAATGCCTCAACGACTTCCCTCACTCTTCCCCTCAAACTTCCCACATTCCTGATATTTAAGATAAGAGTGATCTGCCTCACTCATCCCTGGGTGGCATTACGTGGGCAATAAACCCCAACCACCCCTTGGGTATAAAACTTCACCGGCTCAATCAACTGGAGCACCGTAATTATCCACTAAACCACCAGGAGCCATAATTTGGTTATATGGTTACCACCCAGCATAGTAAATGGCATTGTGGTGTACAGGAAACCATTTGGATTGTCACTCAGTGTAGAGTCACCCACAAGCAGAAGGAAGAGGAAAGAATGAAGGAAAGAAAGACAGAAGAAGGAGTGTACAGTTAACTGTAGGCAGCAGGACAACAAAAGAATCTATCTATCTATTGCCTGACACCTCAATCCCGTAAAGGGTGGCCACAAACAAATTGCCTCCATGTCGCTCTGTCCCCTGCCATTTCACTGCCTTGCTCCCAGCTCACACCCCCCTCTCTCATATACCTCTCCACTCCATCCCTCCATCTCATCCTTGGCCTCCCTTTCTCTCCCCCCCCACTCCATCTCACCCACATACACTCTCCTCATCAGTCTCTCACTCTCCATCCTCTCCACATGGCCAAACCACCTAAATGTGTTTCTCCTAATGCTTCTTATCACATCCACATCCACATCACAACACTCCTTCACATCCTCATGTCAGTTTGTCTCTCCATGTGACTCCACATGCTCCTTTCAAATGACTCATTTCCACTGCTCTCACTCTTGACTTCTGTCCCTCCAACAAGGTCCTGGCTTCACTTCTGTATGTTAGAGTTGGTATCACAATACTGTCATGTAGTAGTTTTTCACTTCCCTGTTTCTTATCACTGCTTTCAAGGAACCAGCAACCTTTCTTCCCTGTTGCACTTTTTCAAGCACATCACCCTCTAAACTTCCAGCCTTACTCATCACACTACCCAAGTACTTAAATGCACTCACATTTTCCATTTCCTCCTCATCCAACCTCACTGTACAATCACTGACTTCACTTCTCTGGAAGGCCATAATTTTTCTCTACATTCACATCTAGATTGTATCGTGCCACCGCTAGCACCAAATATCGCGCCACCGCTAGCACCAAATTTATGTGTCAGTTTAGCTGCTAATTCCACCGGATCCACTAATCTATGTAGCCGTTATATGGAATAGCACAGCTGACTACATATTGTGTGTTCTGTTGTTATAGTATAACTAGACCACCATGTTGGAGATCGACGACACTGTCTGTAGTACACGTCAGCCACTCGCCGTCACTGCCCGACACTTTTCATCAAAGGTCCTCTGCCACTAGAAGGTGAAGCTGGTCTGTTGTATTAAGTGGTAGCATAATCCTAACTGTTTTTTGCAGCTCAGGAAAATCTGAGCATTCCAAAGGGTGATCAAGACAGTTTTTAATGTTTCAGCAACTAGAATATGCTTCAGTTGAACAAGGGATAAGAAAATTATAGCAAAAACCAAAATTACATTTATCTAAGTTGCTGTTATCTCATATGCGACCTTGATGTCACTATCACTGTTTTTCAAATGGTTTCATATCATATAACTCAAACTTGCTTTAACCCTTTCAGTCCAGTAGTGACTTTTTCTGGTATACTGTCTCTAGATGATCTTATTCAGATTAGGAAAGACCTCTCATATTGAATGGATTTATTAAAGCTACCTGTATATATAATCCCTGTTCCTAGTTTTAATGTGAATACAATACAGTATAGGATCTGGGACTCCTCAGAGCTTGGAGAAATGGGAGAAATGGCATTCCCCTGAGCTAGACCCTGGATTGGATCTTATAGCCCTGCTAGGTTACAGGAGGAAGCTACCCCTCCCCGCACCGTAGTCTCTGGGTGCGGCTGGAACTTCCGACCCCCCAGTCCCAAGCCCAAAGCTCTATCTCTGAGCTACCGTGCCCCCTCAGAGCTTGGAGAAGGTTCTTTGCCTTATCTTCTGAAAAAAATTGTATGCTTTGTTAACCCTTTCAGTGCCACGGTGCAACTAAGTACAGTATTTATTCAGGTTGAAGTCAAGTGGCCACCCCTTAAGGGATTATGGCATCTGGCAATAGATAGATAGATAAGGTGACAGAAACGAGCAGATTAAATCTCTCTTTATTGGGCACAGAATAAATACAACTGCGACCCGAGAGATATATAAGAGCGATACCACCTCCCTTGATAACTATATGACTTCTTCTGATGCTGTACGCTCAACGTGCCGAGTTGGGCGCGGTGCTGAGGTCAGCTGAAAGTGAGGTGCCAAGCATTTACATATACTCTGGGCTTATGCAAAAAGTAGAGATAAATGACAACTCTACTAGCACATTATACACCTCCATAGAATGGTATTGAGTACATTCACATAAACCAACATAATAAATGGTTCCCCAGGACTTTACACTGATGCACTATTCAGATATCCTTTCACTTCTCCTAACCTTCATTTTATAATTGAAACAGGGTGGCACTTGTGGTCTGCCATCCACCTTCTTCCCTATACACAGCTAACAGCGAAATAATATTTGATTGTTCATCATTCACACTTCATTATACACTGTTAATTATGACTAAACAGCTTTAAAAATTATTATGTAAAATGTGTGATACTACAACTTCTTATGGAAAAAGATGTTGACACCAGAACATCGCTCGGCCACACCATTGATATCCTCGTCGACATTGTTGTCCTAACTACCGTGTAGCCTAACCAGTGTAGGGTAGCTAACTATTCAGGAACATCCACTTGCAATCTGCGAGTACGGACACGTGGTCTCAGTGGGTTCCTTAATTGGCGCCTTAAATAGTAGCCTAAACCACAAACACAGGACAAGACCACAATAAGTAGAAGATCAACACCAGGACCAAAATAGGAAGGAGAAAGATATGAAGGAAGATAGGACAGTACATAAGGCTCTAAATTGGTCCTGTTCAGGTGGGAGACGAAGGTAAGCTCCTTTAATACATGAGACAGCCTATTCACATTCAAGGAAGTAACATTGAATGAAGGTAAAAGGAGTCGTAACTGGGATGAGAAGTTCACTGACAAAGCTAGATGATGCTTGCTAGGCAGAACTGCTATCTCTTTACTGTGTAACTCACAAAAATCAGGTGCTACATAGTACCCCTTTACTGTAAGGAATTGATTCTGTGAGGCACAAGTCACAGTTATGTCCTCTGTCTCAGGAAAGTAAAAGTACTGTTTCGCATGAATATGAGCATGGAAAACTGACTTCAACTGAATGGGTTGGAAGGTGCAATGTTGCAGAGCAGAGGAAGTATTTGTGTCCAACAAGGCCCTCTTACACTCCTCTACCTTTAATGGTACGAAGACAAAATGGAAAGCAGGACATACATGGAGATCAAGAAATGAGGCCTTACACTTCTCAAAGTCATCCACAGTCGTTTCTGCTACATATTTCTTGTCATCTGAGACAACCAGCACCTCTGGACCCTCTTCAATAACAAGTGTATTATTAGCAGTAGCAAAAGGGAAGGGAATGAACCGCCATGCCTGGTACATTACAGCATTCCTCATAGGTACCAATATCAGGATGCCTTAATGGGTCAACTGGGCCTCTAACAATGTGTAATAATATTCCAGTTGACTCAGATCAAAGAGTAGCATAAGTCCATGCTTCCACATAGCTATATCAAGTGCATTTGTTAGTATATTAGTAGGAAGCAATAAAGCATTAACCCTGTTCAAACTTGCATCGATTAAGCCGTCCACCATATTGGCTGCATGCTTCTCCAAAGCCGTGGTTGACTCGTCGAGAGCATGTAAGTACTCAGCGAATAACACCAAGTTAGCTAGGGTTGGTAGGTTAATTTGGATGTTGTTGACAAGCTCTACTAGATGGTTGGTAGTCCTAATTATCTCGTTAGCTTTGTTAGTGAACTCATCTAACTGTTTATACACATGCATGATTAATCTATTATTGGCTTTAGCGGCCAGTGTCAAGTCATGCATCTGTCTACCCAATTGCACTACGTCCTTATCTAATGCCGTACCAAAGAGTTGTTGAGACAGGATTCCTAGAAAATCCACAAGTCCTCTCTTAGTACGTGCATGGACATGCTTGGAAAGATCAGAGTGTACGTTAGGTAAAGCGACATGCAAGTTAGTGAGCCTGTCGGTGAGCCTGTCTATATGCCTAGTCTGAAGCTCAACAATTCCATGCAAGGTTCGTTCCAAAGCTTCAGTGTCAGAGTTCGTCAATCGTGGGTTTCGATTAAACATCTTTCCCACTTCCAACAGTTGCTGTCTGAAATTCGACAAGCCTTTGGAGACCTCCTTGACAATATCTGGCATTTGGAGATAGCCTTCCATTGGATAATAGACGCAAACTGCATCTTGCACTACCACGACTTCTCAAAGTGGGCTCTTCAGTGCTACTGGCATTAACGTAGTCGTGTCCGTGTCCGACGTCGTTACATAGGTCCACCCCAAGCAACGCACGAGGAGTATGAGCCACAGCCACATTTTTTTCTGCAAGAGAAGATACTCCCTTAATCACTCTTGTTGTGGGATCGTAGCTTGCTGCGATACTCTTGGTTAGGGACAGGTATGGACGACTACATAGACTGCGACGAAGACAGAGGGGACAACACTTCAGACAAATGGTTAGTTAGGCCTAGTTCTTGACTTACTAGTTTGATCCTATCAGCATGTACTACCTCCTGAGTTCCATTAGCTTCATCCTTTATTCTATAAGTATTTCCACGTACTCGTTCCACAACAGTGTATGGTCTGCGGAACTTAGGTCTGAGCTTGGAAATTCTCTCAGGGTTGTGGATCATGACCTTCTGGCCTGCCTGTAACGTCTTTTCTTGACTACCTTTGTGTTGTTTCGCCATCATCTCTGCTCTTGAGGCTTTTAATCTTTTCCGTACTTCACTGTGTATACGTTGGAATTTCAACAACTGTACCTTTGCGTAGTCTTCTTCACTGTATACTGGAGTAGGAGGTCCAGCCAACAAATCGTAGGGTAACACTTTCTCTCCTCCATAAAGAATATAATGAGGAGACTTCCCAGTTGATGAATTTTCTGAGGAGTTGATGGTCGCTGCTACATGTGATAACCAGTCTTCCCAGTTATCCTCTTGATTTGAGGTTATTACTGGTCTCAAGACTTCCAGTATCTTCCTGTTTGTCCTCTCCACCAGGCCATTGCTCTTAGGACTGTAAGGCGTTACAAAAACTTGCTTTACTCCATACATACGACAAATTTCTTGTAACACCTGGTTACGAAATTCACTGCCATTATCGCTGAGCAATACCTTAGGTGTAGAGTATGGACAAATCACTGAAGTCACAAAAGCGTGCGCCACCTCCTCTGCAGTTTTCGTCTGTAAAGGTGCTAAAACAGTGAATTGTGAGAAATGGTCCACTGCCACCAGTACATAACTCGAACCTTGACGACGTCTCGGCAACGCTAAGAGATCTATGGAGACTCTATCCCAGGGTTTTTCCGGTAGAGGATACTCTAAGATGGGAGTCAGAAGTCCAGTCGTTCCTCGTATTTCCGCGCATTTGACACGCTGACTGACGTGGGCTTCTGCGTCCTTCCTCATGGTCGGCCAATAGTATTTCTTTCTCGCCTCACGTATGCATCTATCGCGTCCGGGATGACCCGCTTGAGGTACGTCACGAACTAACTGTAGCACGGCTTGCTGTAAGGTAGCAGGAACAACTAACTGATATGCTGTGTCCTTCCCTGGGGGTTGCTTATACAAAAGACCCTGTTGAAGATGGAAGTGAGTCATCGGTACAGGGAGTTCAGGTAGACAAGTCTCGTTGCCAGACTCCAAAGCATAGATGACTTGAGACCACATCACATCCTTACGTTGTTCCGCTTTTACCGTGTCTGACGAATACTCAGCAAGAGCAACATCCTCGGCTATGGTAGCAGCAATGTTTCTACTCAGCGCGTCGGCTACGACATTTTGGTGGCCCGGTAAATATCTGACCTCTGGATCAAACTCCATTACCTTGCTAAACCAACGCGCAACCTTACCGTGCAAGTTCTTTCCTTTAAATAAGTCGCATATGGGTGCATGGTCAGTTAAAACAATTATCCGGTAACCAAAGATAATATCCCGGAAATGTCCTAACCCCACACAACTGCTAATGTCTACAAATGTGTCGTCGAACAGTTCTTCTCTGGGGGTCTTAGTGCCCTACTAGCATATGCTATGGTATGTGTCTTGCCTCGCTCATCCTTCTGCTGTAACACCGCTCCCAGACCCAAACCTGAGGCGTCTGTGCACAGATAGAAAGGTTGAGTATAATCAGGAAACGCTACTACGGGTTCTTCTGACATGGCTTGTTTGAGCTTGTTGAAGCTTTTCTCTTCCGAGGGTCCCCATTTCCACGCAGCATCCTTCTTAAGTAGCGTCGTTAAAGGTGATGCTATGATGGCGTATCTGTGGACAAAACTCCTATAAAAGCCAGTGAGGCCTAGGAACGATCTTATCTGATCCTTGTTCTGTGGTGTAGGAAAATTTAACATTGGCCTTACCTTGTCCGGCACAGTCTTGATGCCATTACCATCAACGAGGTGTCCTAAAAATCTAATACTGGACTTCAAAAATTCACACTTTGACAGCTTGATTTTCAGACCTGCGGATCTCAAGGTTTCCATCACTCGTTTTAACTTGTTAAAATGACTGTTAACGTTGTTACTCACGATGATTAGGTCATCTAGATACGCTAAGACGTCTTGCCCTAACATCTTGCCAAACAATTGGTTTATCATCCGCTGAAATGTTAAAGGAGCATTACTCAGTCCAAAAGGCATCCGGAGAAATTCAAAGTGCCCACGGCGAGTGCTAAAAGCAGTAATGGGACGCGACTCTTCGGTCAGCTCCACCTGCCAATACCCTGACGCTAGATCCAGACAAGTAAACACAGTATTTCCCTTACCTAATGATTGAAGTAAGTCTCGCAGATGCAGAATCGGGTAACGATCCGGTACAGTTACCTTGTTCACTTGCCGAAAATCCACAACAGGTCTCACACCACTGTCCTTCTTAGGCACCAGAAAGAGTGGTGCATTCCAAGGCGAGGAGGAAGGCTGGATAACTTCATCATGAAGCATCCTTTCAACTTCCTCATCCACCGCTTCCCTTTGGCTAAGCGGTAGATGGTATGCGGGCACATAAACTGGATTTGTACCAGGGAACAAACCAATATGATGCTTCACCCTATCCGTCCTACCCAGCGCTTCTCCTGGAAGTGCTACTATGTCAGAAAATTCTCTAAGGAGGGCTAGGAGTCACGTTTTATGGTCTACATTATCCGTGACCTTCACATATTGCTCCAGCTGTTTTTCCTTAGCCAGACGTATGGGTTCCGACTGAGTCATTGCTTGAGGTGTAACTACAGGAGAGATCACTGGCACGTCATCGACTTCCTTTATGGGGGCACCATAGCACATCAAGTCGCCTATATAACAACCATCTCTGAGCTTAACTGCGCCACCACACATATTTGCAATGAAGAGGGGCGTCTTCTGGTCTTGCCCAACGCTACTCAGAGTCGATTCCAGCGACAAGGCCTTATGTTTTACAGTCTCAGTTAAGCATGCGACATCAGTTCCCACCGACACGTCAGGTACTCTGACAGGAATTTTACAGACAGTTTGACTGGGTAAGTGGTGATTACCACTCACTATAGCCCTGACTTTCTTCCAGTCTATACCCTCCGCTTCGTGTGCATCCAGGGACTCCCTTGACGCTTCACTTGTCGGGGTCACAACTGGTTGAACGGCTCCTGATTGGATGCCAGTTCCAGTTCGTGTCACTGAGGGATTAAGGCCTACAAACTCTTTCCCATTAAAGGAAATGGAATGTCTTTGAGGGTGTATTACTATGTCATACTCCTCCATGGTTTCAAAGCCTAATGGCCCATCAGCTGGCAGAGGAAAATCCTCAACCACATAAAATGTAGCACGTAACACAGGAGATCGTTTATCTGCCCTCAATGTCAACGGCACCTGGCTTACAATCTTCATTCGACTCCCTGTCACACCTGTCAACATTACATCAGGTGCTGATAATGTCCAGTTTGTTAGAGGCATTTCACTTTTAAGTCTTGCCAGCGCTTTACTAGAAATAATGTTTGTACAGTACCCTTGCGTCCAGCACGGTAATATTGTCATGCATGGGTCACGTGTTGGACCAACAATAGAGCTTATGGGGAAAAATGAATTATGTCAGCAACCCTTGGAAAAGTCACCCTAAATACCTACCATATACCTATACATATATTGGTACTATTGTAATTATAATAAATGGTGCTGTGCTATGAATGATAACTAACCTTTTAGGATAGTGTTGGTGGGCTTGCTGGGAATGGAAGGTGGTATCCAAGGGTGTAGGTAGTCCTACTGTGTCCCCGGAGGATGGCTGCTGGCGTCACTAGCGGGTAATGGCTGTTGCTCCTCCTCAACCTCCCTCATAAATCCTTCGAAATCACACTGAGAATCACTATCTTCGTCCACAGCCATGGAAGGTCCTGCTTCTGCCTGTCCTAGCACTGTAATCCTCGGCAAAGTGCATGCTTCTCACACTGTTGCCAGAGCCCCGTCTCGTGACTGTGGAAAGTGATCGCTGTCACTGATTCGGTAAATAAGGAGAAGCAACTTTGTTTATAAACTGGTACGCACGCCGATGAGAAGGGTTTCAAAACCATTGATATTAAAATATTAATATGTATTCAGTGTCAGGCTAAATGTTCAATGCTGTAGTACGATACATTCTCTGTCGAGTCGCCTGGGTTTTGGTCACACTGTTTGGCCGTCGTTTCCTCGGCAGGAGTCCATCCAGATGAATTCCAAATGCCCGTGGTATCATCGGCAATTTTACCACGTTACCGTTCCGATTTACCATCGTATCCTCGGCAAACCTGGTATGAAGTGATGTGTGATAGCCTTCGGCTGCCAGGATCTTGTCTTAGTTTTTTATTATGATCACGTTGGCTTCATTCATGTCGTAGGCCTTGGCAATGTCAACTTTCCTCTCCCCTTTCTTCTTCTTCTCGATGCTTTCTAGCCTGGTGGCCTGAGGGAGGTGCCGATGCTTCTTGGGGTTCTCAGAAGGCTTCCTAGGCATTGTGAGCAGGGTAAAATGCAGTAACAAGGGCAGAAAATGCAGCAAGAAAAAAGCACCTTCCAATGCAATTATACGACTGAGTGGCGCTGTGGCGGGAGAAATTTAAACAAAACATCACGTGACACCAGAAGCGTTTTTAATTGGGCGGCATCACGATCACGTCACGATAGCGGGCGGGGAAGGCTACTTGATCAGAAGTTTTCATTGGCTATCATCATCATGGGAATGTCCAGTATGACCGTGTTGGACCGGCGGTGATCGTGCTAGAGTGAACTCTGCAGATTTCACCCACTTCTTGGAGCTCTGTGCATGTTATGCTAACACACTCGTGTTGCAGTAATTAAATCGTATTAAATAATACTAATTAATTGCTCTCCGTGCTGGACCCGAATCATGCTGGACTAACGCGTGTTGGACGCGAGGGTACTGTACATGCCCCTGTATCTACGATCAGGGACACTTGGCCTTTCCCTATGATCTAAGGAATAGATAATAAGTCCACCTTAGTAATAGCTGCCACACACGCATCAGTGGATTGTACTATTTTAATTACTTTTGCGTGCGGCCCTGAGCTTCCCCCGAACTAGCTTGGTTCCCTAGTTTCTTCCTCTTTTCAATGCCAAAGGGGCAATAGTCCGTTTCATGAGGACAATGCCCATGTATGGCACAGGTATCTGCCACAAAGGAGGAGGGTTAGTCCGACTTTGCATGCCCGTATTGTTAGTCATGCCCCAGGTATTTGGATAAGGGCTCTGGGTTTGCATGCCAATATTAGTATTCATGCCCCATTGATTAGGATTCTGGGTTCGCATGCCAATATTAGTATTCATGCCCCATTGATTAGGATTCTGGGTTCGCATGCCAATACCATCTGTGTTTATACCCCATGCATTTGAATAAGGAACAGAAAATAAATTCTGTCCAAAACCTTGTGGTGTACTGAAAACATCTGAAGTATAAACAGGTATGTGAGTGGTTGTAGTACTATCAGTAATGACTGGATTTTGCATATCCTGAGTGACCAAAGGTACTGTTGTAGTCTCAACTTCCACAGTCTCCTCACAAGGAATACCCTCATTAGCAAGACTAGTGGCCATTTTGGATCTAACTGATTGCTCTGGGACTGTGAATAAGTATGACCAGAACGCAAATGCAAAGCGTTCAAATCCTCATCCAGTCTTTCAGAAATATCCTCATCACCTTGATCCTCAATATGTCCTTCACTCATTTTATATGTCTGAGCACTTTTATTTGATGTTTCAATCCACTCATAAAATTTTGAGTCTAGTGGGGTTGGCTGATCTCTATTTCCCTTAATTCTACATCCCCACTTTTTCACTGTATCCATCCAACCTTGTCAGTAATATTCCCCTCCCAGTTACAGGAAGATAACTGACATAAAAAAAGGAGTTACGGTAAGTGACAGAGAACGGGACACATATAAAATACACAGAAAGTATATTTATTTCAAGGGAATTCTGAGAAACCTTTATTTCCACACATTAACTAACTAACGTGTGTTGATTCAAATGTGTGTGTATGTGGATTACTAATGCATGGACACTACCTAGATATGAAAGTCCAGGATGATGTTCCACATTCCGCATTCCACACTCCACCAGACTCCTTCAACCATACATGGCAGCCCGCTCGCTGTGGGAATCAGCAGCACGCCAGGCAGTGACACCACACGATCGTGGCACCACACACGCCCGCACTCGCTCCCCCGCGGCTCGCCTCGGCCGTCTGCGCCTCTGGAGTTGATAGAAGTCGCTAGTTGACCCACTCCTCACCGCACTGGTTTGATCTCTCCTTATCTCGCCTCTCACACACGAGAGCGAGATTCTTGCCAGTTTGCGTTTGAAGATGGAGATATCTCGCACACCACAGGGCGAGATAACTGCCAGTTTGTGCTTAAGATAGGAATCTCGCACTGGCAGAATAATGGGAGGAGTTAATATTCACCACTCCAGTTTATCTGCTCCACTTAACTCACTGGTAATTAGTCCCCTTACAACAGTAGAGTGAGACTTTCTGTTTCACCCTCAGGAACGAGCGATTGCAAGGGTTACTGGTTCACAGCATAAATCCCTTTAGCACTTGTATCGTATCCCAGCACTGAGCCACCAAATTTATGTATCGTGCCACCGCTAGCACCAAATATAGTGCCACTGCTAGCACCAAATTTACGTGTCAGTTTAGCTGCTAATTCCACCGGATCCACTAATCTATGTAGCCGTTATATGGAATAGCACAGCTGACTACATATTGTGTGTTCTGCTGTTATAGTATAATTAGACCACCATGTTGGAGATCGACAACACTGTCTGTAGTACACGTCAGCCACTCGCCGTCACTGCCCGACACTTTCCACCAAAGGTCCTCTGCCACTAGAAGGTGGAAGCTGGGCTGTTATATTACAGTACAAGTCCCATTATTCGGCATCTATGGGACCAGGATGATGCCGAGAAATTAGATTTGCCGAATAATCAAAAACCTACCCACTCAGTACCTTAAATATATTGGTGAACACTTATCACCACTTATGGTACGGTATTACAACTGTGTTTGGAGAGAGTACTGTATACTGTACAATACTGCAATCAATACAGTACTATACCTGAATCTGAAATATATATATATATTAGTGAACATATGCAAGGGTAATGACACAGTAGGCCTACAAGTCAGATAACACTTCCTGGATGGCCGAAATGATACGGAATATTATCTACCAGCTCAGTACATCACTTGTATCGGTGAACTAATCACTACTTATATTATTACAAATATGTTTGGAGTGAGTGCTGTATATAGTACTTTTTCCAAACAAAATAAAATAGTTGGAAAATTGCATAAAATAAAGGGATCTGAACTGGTAAGGTCTTTCTGATGAAAGTCATAAATTACATTTAGCACTCACTCTTTTGTTCGTTTTTTTTTTTTTTTTTTTACATGTGAAAGGAGAGTACTGATGGAAACAGTAATGTATTCCATGAACCCCTTAATAACATCCGACATTGAACAACCCTTTAAAGTACCGATGTCGAGTTAGTGAGCTATGGAAAAACTGTGAACAGTTATGGGAATGGAACGAAGGTCACTGGTATGTTTACACGACTCTATGTTACGATTCCAAGCAGTCAGGGGGTTAATCTCAGATGTTTTCGCCCATTTGGTAAATGCACTGTAACTTTATCAATTCTCCAGTCAATCATAGCGAATCATAGCATGGGTTTAGGGAGCTAAATAACACATTTCTAGGTGCGCCAGATGATTATCTTCACATCTTATAAGAAAATGGAAGAAATTAAATCCCTTTCTGAGTACGTAAAGTTCTTCCATTCTTCTGAAATCAATTTATTTTTCTTAAAGATGGGAAGATAATCGTCTGGCTCACTTAGCAATGTGTTATTTAGCTTCCTAAACCCATGCTATGATTCGCTATGAGTCACGGAAAGATTGATAAAGTTACGGTGTATTTACCAAATGGGCGAAATCATCTGAGATTAACCGACCGCCTAACTGCTTGGAATCATAGCGTAGTCATGTAAACATACCACTGACCTTCGTTCCCTCCCCATAATTGTTCAGTTTTCTTTATAGCTCACACTAACTTAGCATCACTGACATCGGTACTGTAAAAGGTTGTTCAGTGCCGGAGGTTATTAAAGGATTAATGGTATATATTACTGTTTGCATCAATGCTCTCTCTTTCACGTTAAGCACAAAAACAAACAAGAATGAGCACTAAATGTACGTTTAACTTTCATCAGAGAGACCTTAGCAATTCATATTCCTCCAGTTTATTTTTAAGTATTTTTCTGACTTTAGGTTAGGTTAGGTTTGGTTAAATTATAAGGTACAGTTAAACTCGGTTAGGTTAGGTTCAGTTAAACAGGACAGTCCCTTCCACCATTATGCTAAGGAATAAAAGTACTAGAGCTGTCACAGCCGTACAGCTAAAAACAACGGGGAAACTGATTTAACAAGCAACATTTATTTATGGGTAATGCATTAGTGTCAGTGGTTCATGGGCTACTCAATTACCGGTGTCATTTTCAGGAAGGCATCAAGAATGAAAGAATTTCAAGAATTAGCGTGGGGGTTTGGAACATAACCCTCGCTAATTTGGTGGGGGTGGTTACTGTAGTGTATGATACTGTGCAATATTGTAATCAATACAGTACTATACCTGAATCTGAATAAAAATATAGAAATTGGTGAACATACAGAAGTGTAATGAAACATTAGGCCTACAAGCCACAGATAACACTTCCTAGACTGCCGAGATGATTCCGGACATCTGCCGAACAATCAATGATTTTCGTAAATGGGACTATTTCTCAAAACTGCCGAAATGTCGGATCTACCGAACAATCAGCTGCTGAAAATTAGGACTTTTACTGTAAGTGGTAGCGTAAGATGACAGAAATGAGCAGATTAAATCTCTTTATTGGCACAGAATAAATACAACTGCGACCCGAGAGATATGTAAGAGCGATACCACCTCCCTTGATAACTATATGACTTCTTCTGACGCTGTACGCTCACCGTGCCGAGTTGGGCGCGGTGCTGAGGTCAGCTAAAAGTGAGGTGCCAAGCATTTACATATACTCTGGGCTTATGCAAAAAGTAGAGATAAATGACAACTTTACTAGCACATTATACACCTCTATAGAATGGTATTAAGTACATTCACATATACCAACATAATAAATGGTTCCCCAGGACTTTACACTGATGCACTATTCAGATATCCTTTCACTTCTCCTAACCTTCATTTTATAACTGAAACAGGGTGGCACTTGTGGTCTGCCATCCACCTTCTTCCCTATACACAGCTAACAGCGAAATGATATTTGGTTGTTCATGATTCACACTTCATTACACACTGTTAATTATGACTAAACAGCTTTAAAAATTATTATGAAAAATGTGTGATACTACAACTTCTTATGGAAAAAGATGTTGACACCAGAACAAGATTTTGTTTCTTACACACTCTCCCAAACTCATTAAGCCTTGCAGCTCCACTTCGTCTTCACTTAACGACACAATATCATCTGCAAACAACAGTACAGGTAGTTTCCAAACACTGCCCTCTCTCACTAGGACCACTCCAACATCCACTGCCCTACCTTGTATCTCTTTTATAACCCCAACCATATACAGATTGAACAACCATGTAGATGTGACACATCCTTGTTTCAATCCAACCATCAAAGAGAAAAATTCAGTCAGTTCACCATCCACATGCACTGCAGCCTTAGCACCCTCATACATACTCTTCATGGCATTCATCAACTTCCCATCTACTCCATATTATCTTAACACTTTCAACAATTCTTGTCTATCCACCCTGTCATATGCTTTCTCCAAATCCATGAAGGCCACATACAACTTCTTTCCCTTCTCTAGAAACTTTTGCACTAAAGATTTAACAATGAATATCTGATCTACACAATCTCATCCCTTCCTAAAACTTCCCTGTTTTCCAACTAATTCCTGTTATTTTCCAATTTTTTTTTTTTTTTTTTTTTTTTTTTTAACAGAACAGAGGAAGGAAAAACAAATGGGGAAAAAAAAAATAATCCATACACCAGATTACTGGTGTCCTCTATCCATAAAATATCTGTAACAGTTAGACTTGAACAGTTGTGGGTTGAAATTTGGAGGAAAACAACTCTGAGGAAGCGAGTTCCAGAGAGATGCAGTTCGGGGAATGAAAGAATTCTGATAGGCAGAAGTTCTGCAATATGGTTGAGTGACATTCCAGTCATGAGCGCTACCAGATGCCCGTGTAGCACGAGGGAAGGCATGGAGAGGTGGCACCATGGATGCAACTTCGTCTGAGTATTTGCCAAAAAAATATCTGTAAAATAATGCAAGGGAGGCAACATTCCTTCTTACTTGCAGGGGAGGTAGTTTATATGTAATGGCAGGGTTGTTAATGATTCTAACAGCTTTATTCTGAGTTTTGTCTAGTTGTCTTAATGCAACCTCTCCACAACCATTCCACAAGGGTGAGCAATATTCAAGCTGAGAGCGCACATGACTCTTATAAATTATAGCTAACTGCTCATCGGCGAAGAAGTTACGGACTCTGTACAATAATCCAAGTTTCTTTGAGGCGGTTTTAGCAAGTGATCTGACATGAGAGGTCCAGCTGAGGGCACTGTTAAGTGAGACACCAAGAATTTCAATACTTTTGGAGATGGGAATATTAGTAGCACTGAAGGTAATGTACGAATCTGGCAATATCTGTCTATTAGTAAACTGTATATATTTAGTTTTACTAGCATTAAAAGAGACAAGGTTCTTTTGTCCCCATTCACTGATTGTAGCTAGATCTTGATTTATGGAGATGGCTGTACTGAGTTGAGAGGTAGAGATATTAGACTTTGTAAATGGATGTCTGAATGTAAATGAACTATGTAGTGTTACACTAAGAAGACAAATGTCCCAATGATTACCACACACTTCTTTTTCATCTTTTCCTTTGTACAGTCAACGGCAAAAGTTCGCTCGCCTCCCCTGCCACTACTGTATCATCTCTGAGATTCAGACTCGTGAATGCGAAGCAATGGACACAGGTGCATAGTATCGCAAACAGATGGCGTGGTGGGATGTGGGGTTGGGAGAGAGGTGAAGGAGTATGAAGGGCGAGGGGCCATACGGATTAAAGGTATGGGAACCAAAAGTAGTCAGATAAGACAACGACATTTAAAAGATGAAAATCATATGAAGTATATATTTTACTGAAACTACACTGCTGGGGGAATGGTGGTGGGTTACTGGATAATATGGAGCGAGTTAACTATTGTGCACTGTATCTTCCTAGTGAATCTCATCGGTCCTTCTTCTGTCTTCTTGCTTGTGCAGCTCTCTTACTCTCCCTCATTCTGTATCGCCAGCACTCTCACGCTTTCATACTCACTCTACTCCCATTCTCTCTCTCTCTCTCTCTCTCTATACAGTATATATATATATATATATATATATATATATATGTATGTATGTATATACTTCATATGATTTTCATCTTTTACGTTTCATTGTCTTACCTGACTACTTTTGGTTCGCATGCCTTTAATCCGTATGGTCCCCCACCCTTCATCCTCCTTCAACTCTCTCCCAATCCCACATCCCACCAGGCCATCTGTTTGCTATGCACCTGTGTCCATTGGTTCACATTCACGAGTCTGAATCTCAGAGATGATAGAGCGGCAGGGGAGGCAAGCGAACTTTTGCCGTTGACTGTACAGGGGAATAATTATACCTGACTTCCAATCCTCCGGGACTCTACCTTCCTCCCAGGCCAATCTGCACATCTTCCACATCCATTCTAATACTATCTCTTCCCCATGCTTCAACATTTCACCACACAGTCTGTCAATTCCTGGGGCTTTCCCCATTTTAACTTTCTTCATTGCTTCCTCAACTTCCATCCTATTGATTTCTTCCTCTCTTCCCACATTACTCCTTCTCCCAGCCAGTCCCCAGCCACTTATACTTGCATTACTTTGATTCTCTATGTTTAACAACTCCTCAAAATGTTCTCTCCATCTGCTCACTTTTTCTCCCTTCTCCACTAGTAATCTACCACTTTTATCTTTCACTCCCCAACTAACTTCTTTGCACCCTGTCTGACTCTCTTTACCTCTTTCTAGAATATTTTCTTACTGAACATTACATCCACTTTACACTCAAATTTCTTCAAAATTCCTTATCCACTCTCTTACTAATCTTTTTACTTCTCTCTTCCTCTTTACATATAGCTCTCTCATCTGTCTCCCAACTTCTTCCACACCCATTTCTCATCCACTCACTGTATGCTTTCTTATATTGTGCCACAGCCTTTCTCACCTCTTCATTCCACCATGCTGTTCCCTGCACCCCCTTTCATCTTCTCTTCAACCCACACACCACCTCCCATGCTGCACAGATTTCTTCTGTGAATATCATGCACACACCTTCCACGTCCCCATCTGATCAAATCCATATTTACCCAATCACTCCTCCACTTCCCTCTTAAATTCTTCCTTTTCTCCCTCCTCCAGTAAGTTTGCCACCCTCCTTGTATGCACTACTTCCTCCTGTCCTTCCCTTCTTCTATTTCTTCATTTCACTTGGACTTTGATACTGACCACCACTTGGTGGTGGTCAGAAAGTCCACTCCCCCAACCTGTATATACTCTTGTGTCCATTTAACACCTTCTCATCCTTTCATCCACACACACATAATCATTGCCTTCCATTCATTCAGTTCACTACCAACCCTTCTCATCACTCCCCACGTATACCTATGGATCATTCCGTGCCTGAAGAGTGTATTGGCTATCACCAACCCCCTCCTGGCACAAATGTCCACTAAAGCTCTGCCATTCTCATCCATTTCTGCAAGCACACCCCACTGACCAACTACTCCCTCCACCTTCACATTTCCTTCTTTTCCATTCATATCTCCAATCAAAAACAAAAGAATGAAGGAGAGAGAGAAAAGAGGATGGAAGATATGAAGGATGGAGGAGAGGAAAGGGCAGACACCAGAGAGCAGCACTACATCAAGTGCATGGCGGGTGCCCCCACCTACCACTGATTATCACCCATGGTTAATAATGTCCTGGCTCAGTAGATCGTATGACATGCTGCATTAGGTGTGGCCTGCCACAAGTACCAACAGTAGCTAAAGGGGCACTTCAAACCTAAGCACTCAAGTATTTTTTTTTTTTTTCCCTACGACCCACTTTTTAAACATTTTCCATTAACCCCTTCTGTACCGAATTTCTGAAATGTGTACCCTTGTACTCAAAATGAAATATCGGCAGCGGAACTGAATACGATCATACTCACGATCATTACAGGGACCTATTGGGTTTCCTCTTCCTCGGTTTGGGTGCTCTGTGATCCCATGTGTGATGACATGGAAACTCTGTCACTGTTGCTCCACTCCCCTGCCATATGCCCCTGCCATGGGGCATAGTTTTATGAGAATGACTCAGATATGTTGTATAGGTCATTGTACCCTATCATTTCGTTTTGTTTTTAAAGGCTCCAACATACTTGCATGTGTTGGCCTTGGTCACCTAATGGCAGCTCTCCATGCTGCACGATCCATTGCAGCCTCCTTGTTCAGTCCTTTAACCCTGAGGTCACACTTAATGACCTAGTCCTGTGTCTTTCTCAGTCTACCCCTCGTAACCCCACCCCCAATATTAACACTTCTCACCTTCCTCACCCAATTACCATCCCCCATGCTCTCCACATGTCCAAACCATCTCAATCTACCTCTCCTCATCACAACACCAATACACTCCAGTCCCATCCTACCTCTCAACTCTTCCATCGTGAACCCAGCCCCCCCAGACCTTGGACGCAGGGACGCACTACATATCCACCTAATCATTGTCATTTCTGTACGTCTAAGCCAGCGAATATCCTCCTCCTTTACTCCCCAGGTCTCGCTACCATACAGCATTACACTCCTAACACATGCTACATACAAAGACCCCTTAGCACGTAGGGAGAGTCCTCTCAATGTCAGGAGAGGCAAGAGCTCCCTGAACTTCTTCCAACCACTTCTCACCCTAGCTACAGAGCTAGCTCCAGCCCCACCTCCAGCACACAACATGTCTCCCAAATAACAAAACTCTTCCACACACAGATTCACCAGCAAGTTCAATTCTTTCACGTCTGACAATCTCCACCTGCTCTCCCTGACACGCTGTACACATAAAATCAGCATTATCTCGCAGTCTACCTCTGATACCACTACATCTCTTATGTACCCATTTATCACAAACACTGCACAAGATGGAATTACTTCCCAAGCCCTTGTGGTAAACAGCACATGGCCACTCTCCCTCGTCTTTGACAGTACCGCCACCAACCCCGGATATCATCACTTTTGTTTTATCTGCATTTACCCTTAAGCCCTTGTGCCCCATACCATCTCTCCACCTCCTAAACCCATATAGGGTGGTCACAAACAAATCACCTCCACGTCGCCCTGTCCCCCACCATTTCACTGTCCTGCTCCCAACTCAAACCCCCTCTCTCATATACCTCTCCACTCCATCCCTCCATCTCATCCTCAGCCTTCCCAACCCTCCCCCCCTCCACCTCACTCACATACTCTCTTCTCGACAGTTTCTCACCCTCCATCCTCTCTACGTGGCCAAACCACTCCAATCACATCCCCATCCACACCACAATGCTCCTTTATATCCTCATTTGTCAGCCTGTCTCTCCATGTGACTCCACAGGCTCCTCTCAAATAACTCATTTTGACTGCTCTTACTCTTGACTTGTGTCCTTCCAACAATGTCCAAGCTTCACTTCCATATGTTAGAGCTGGTATCATAATACTGTCATGTAGTAACTTTTTCACTTCCCCGTTTCTTATCATTGCTTTCAAGGAACCAGCAACCTTTCTTCCTTGTTGTACCCTTTCAAGCACTTCACCCTCCAAACTTCCATCTTTACTCATTGTATCGTGATTATCAGAAATCACGATATTTTTGTATTACTATTCTATGGTGATTATTTAGATGCATATTTGTCTATCACAATTGTGGATGTATATGTAGGATTATTTATGTGTAAATACTGTATATACTGTATATTGTATGTATTAAGATTTCACTGATTGTTTATTGGAATAACGAGGAGTATGTTGATACCCTTGGGTGATTTGGTACTGTTAGTGATATAAGCTTAAGTTACATTTATGTATAATCATAGTGTACTGTTAATATTAGTTAATATTGGAATGTCTTGAAAATGTTGTATTTGCGAGGTTCAATGTTTTAACTGATACTTGTTTATGAATGGTTAAATTTAAGCTGTACGGTTAACGTGTGAAACAAGCCGAATGGCGGCAGTTTGTGATAAACTATTAGTAGCCAGTCACGTGGCCATATTTCAAGCCTGGCTCACAGCTGGACCGGGAGTCCTGGGGTCAGTTGGTACGAGGTTAAGGAGCTGAGCAGAGGGGCCCCGAGTTTAGGTCTGGCAGCTGTCCTGTGTGAAATTGTCTATACTGTATGTGGACTGATGTTATTCGGGTGGATGTTTGGAAGACAGTGCGGCCATGTTGTAAGTTTACTGCATTTTTTAAAGTTTCAAATTATGCTTAAGTTCATGAATAATTGTCCATTTTATTTTGCATATTTAGTATGGTCGGTCACATTGTATAGTGTGATATTATTATTTGATATCATACTAAGGTTCTTTGTAATTATATATATGACGTGTGTTTGCGATTATTGCTGGGAAGTGAATCTGAGTTCATTCTTTTGTTGTTTATTATTTATGAAGCTGTATTTACCAGGTTGAATCATTAAACGGATCCGACACCGCAGAACTGCAGTGTTCATTCAAACCTGAATAACAATACAATTCAACAACTCGCAACCATGGATGAGCTCAAGAAAAACCGGACAGCAGCCAAGAGAAGGTTCACTAGGAAGGTCAACATCTTCAAGGAAGCCCACGGAAAGAAGTTATCATGTGAAGTGCTTCAACGAATGTATGAGGAGGTTAGTACGTGCTTCAAAGTGGTGGATGAAAGGAATGAGGAAATGATCGCTCTTTTAAAGGAATCTGAACCTTATGATGAGTATGAACAATACATAACTGAACTTGAAAATATAAAACATGAAGTTTATAATATTTTGATAACTGAGACTGGGAAGGTGAAACAGAAACCATCACTTGCCATAAAGAAACTGGAGCCTCCTAAATTTCGTGGTTCTGTCAGAGCATTTCCTACTTTTGTTAAGGATTATGAAAGGTTAGTTGTGTCTCAGCAAGGAATGGACCTGTACGTGCTGAGGAATTCCTTGGAAGGTGAACCTAGGAAATTAGTGGAAGATTTAGACGATTATAACCGAATGTGGGCTCGTCTGAGACTTATGGTGATCCAGCTAAAATGATAGATTCTATTTTAGGAGATATCAGAGCAACTAAACCAGTGGTTGAAGGTGACAATAAAAGGCTTATTAACATGATTAATACTGTACAGAAAGTGTGGTTGGATATTGATAATTTGGGTCAGTTACAGGAACTTGAAAACACTACTGTAATTACTCAAGTGGAGAGATTGTTGCCACCTACTTTGAAAAGAGAATGGGCAATAAAGGTACAGTCTATCGGTACTGACAGGTTTAAAAGCTTAGTAACATTCTTGACTGAACAGCGCAAAGTTATAGAGTATTTGCAAGATGAGTCAAGGATTGCAAGTGCTACGGCGACAGTTCATGTGTGTGAAGAAGAGACTTCCAAGGACTCTGAACTTGCAGAGGCGATTAAGCAGTTAGCTACAGGTCAGGAAAAATTTCAAAATCAAATGTTCAAATGTTTATCTAACTTATCCTTTGCTAGTAATAAGTTTCAGGGAATGCCAAGCAGAAATGGGTCAAATTTTGGACCAAAGGGAAATACCAAGAGATGTTGTGTGCATGAGTCTGATACTCATGATCTAAAAGATTGTGCAACCTTTAAACAGTGGCCTAAGGAGACAAAATTTGAATTTCTGAAATCTAAGGGTATATGTTATATGTGCTTGAAGGAAGGACATTTAGCAAGGAATTGCAGTCAAGAATATTCATGTAGAGTTCTGGTAGATGGGGAACGCTGTGGAAAATATCATCATTCTGCCCTTCATCCCATATTCATTAGCCATGGAAGTACTACTGTGGAAGCATCAAGTAGCCATGTGACAAGAGATGGAGTAATGCTCATGACGGGTTATGTGAACAGTGCTAATCAGGTAATACCCACCCTTTATGATCCAGGAAGTAATTTAAGTTTAATCACCAATAGGATGGCACGGAAACTGGGTCTTGTTGGGACTCCTGTGAGTTTAACTTTAACCAAGGTTGGTGCGCAAACAGAACAGGTAGAAAGTTACGTGTATAAAGTCTTGTTGAAAGATAAATTTGGGAGGGAAAAAATAATTGATGCCTGTGGTATAACTGAAATCACTGGTGTGTCAAGTGAGATAGACGTGACTCCATTTGCACGTATGTTTGGGTTACAGGAATGGCAGTTAAAGAGACCCAGCGGACGTATTGAGTTATTGATTGGATCAGATTACTGTGCTCTTTTACCTCAAGGTGTAAAAACAGTGCACAGTGTTCAACTGTTGGCTAATGACTTTGGATTTTGCCTTAGAGGAAGTATAGATGGAGAAAGAAAGCAAAGCGTTAGCCTTAATGTTCAGGTGAATCATGTTGCATGTTCTAAGCCTGAAGAGTGGCTTCTTACATCTCGGCTAAACCCTTGTCAAGTAATTGAAGAATACTTTTTGACTGAAAGCTTAGGAACTTTGTGTACCCCAAGATGTGGGGGATGCAAGTGTGGAGGTTGTTCCATTAAAGGAAATTTAACTATAAAGGAAGAAAGGGAACTTAGACTTATTGAAGATGGATTGCACTATGATAGGGAAAATAAATGTTGGATTTCAGAATACCCTTGGATCTGTGACCCTTCTAAGTTACCTAATAACTTCCCCATGGCTTTGGCTCGATTAAGAGCTACAGAGAAAAGATTAAAAAAGATGGGAATGAAGTACTGTTTAAAGTATCAGGAACAAATTAATGACATGGTATCTAGAGGAGTTGCGCAGAAGTTGACCCAACAAGAATTGGAGAGTTATGAGGGCCCTACTTTTTACTTGCCACACCATGAAATCCATAAGCCAGAATCTCAGTCAACACCTCTAAGGATTGTGTTTAATTCAGCTGCATCATTCCAAGGAATGGCTCTAAATGATTTTCTTGCTAAAAGGGCCTGATGTTCTAAATAATTTGTTGGGGATTCTTTTGCGTTTCCAGACAAAATAGGATTGGCATAGTTGGCGATATCAAGAAAATGTACAACAGTGTTAAAATATCAGAGTTTGATATGCATACTCATAGATTTCTATGGAGAGATTTAGATGCAGAGAAAGTTCCTGATTATTATATACTGAAGACTGTGACATTTGGAGATAAACCAGGGGGGGCAATAGCTATGGTGGCATTGAGGAAGACTGCTCAAATGAATGAGGAATATCCTTTGGCTATAAAGACTATTATTGAAGATTCTTATGTGGATGATGTGTTAGGAAGCTTTGATAGTTCCGAAATAGCTGTTGAAAGGATGGGACAAGTGGAAGAAGTGTTGGAAGCAGGAGGATTTGTAATGAAACAGTGGATCATGTCTGGAGATGATGGATGCATCAGTGAGAAAGTTTTGGATACAAATCATGAAAAGGTTTTAGGTCTAGATTGGAAACCTAAGGAGGATATCTTTTTGTTCAAAGCCAAACTCAATTTTTCAAGGAAAACTCGTCAAGGAAGGTCTGAACCAGATGTTTTGTTAGGTGATCTAGAAAGGCGTTTGCCAAGCCAGTTGACGAAGCGCATGATTCTTAGTCAGATTGCAACCTTGTATGATCCTCTTGGATTTATTACTCCATTTACCCTTAAAGCTAAGCTATTGATGAGAGATGTAGTTACAGACAGTGAGGGGGATCGACCAAGAGGGTGGGATGAACCAATTAATGAAATTTTGTATGAAAAGGCAAAATCACTGTTTGAGATGATGTTCCTGTTAGAAGAGTTGGAATTTCCCAGATGTATAAAACCGATACCCACCGTAGGCCACCCAGAATTGGTTGTTTTCTCTGATGGTAGTAAGAAAGCATATGGGGCCGCTGCATACGTCAGATGGGAATTGTCTGATGGTTCAGTTAGATCATATCTATTGTGCTCCAAAAACAGAATTGCACCAACAAGACAGATCAGTATACCGAGATTAGAATTATGTGGTGCTGTTGTAGCTAGTCGTTTGAGATCTACAATTGAAAGGGAAATGCAGTTTAAGTTCCAAAGAGTTATTCATATCACAGACTCCTCTATAGTACGAGCTCAGATTCAAAAGGAATCCTTTAGATTTAATCCTTTTGTTGCAAATAGGGTGGCTGAAATCCAATCTAGGACAAAACCAACAGAATGGTATTGGGTGCCATCTGAAAATAATGCAGCAGACCTGACAACAAGGGAGTGTACCCCATCAGAATTAGGACCAGATTCTGTGTGGCAAAGAGGCCCAGAATTTCTCTACTTAGATCATGATCAATGGCCGGTGAAGCAGAGTTTTGAGGGAGATGTACCTGATACTGTGTTTGTGAAAGCAACTACCAATGCATGTGAGGCTAAGGAGGTAAAGACAGTGATAGATATTGGTAGGTTTAGCAGCTACAAGAAACTGCTTTCAGTCACAGCTCAGGTAATGCAAGTTGTCAAGGCAAAGTCATTGAAAGGATTGTGTGAAGAGCCTACCGCAGAATGCCTACAAGCAGCAGAGAATTACTGGATCAGACAAGTTCAAGTCTCAATCCATCCAGATTGGAGGACTAGGTTCAAACGACTGGGGCCAACGCTAAATGATCAGAAAGTAGTAGTGGTAGGAACCAGAATATCGAAGTGGATGAAAGCTAATTGGAACCGTGATGAATTCATTCTTTTAACATCAGACCACCCATTCACAAAACTATACATTAGTCAGATACATCAGGAAAATCATGATGGTGTAGAGGCTTGTCTTGCTAAATTGCAGTAAAAATTTTGGGTGCCTGGTGCTAGAAGAGTTATTAAATCTGTGAAACGGCACTGTACCACCTGTCGTATGATTGACAAGAAAGTGACCTCTCAATGCATGGGCGAATTACCAAAAGAGAGACTTGAACCTTCACCACCATTTTTCAATGTATCACTTGATCTTTTTGGACCTTATTCTGTTTGTGATACTGTAAAACGAAGGGTGAAAAGGAAGGTATATGGAGTCATATTTAATTGTATGGCTACCAGAGCTGTGTATATAGATGTTGCAGAAGGCTATGATACTGGCAGCTTTCTTAAGGTATTTAAAAGATTCACATCTATTAGAGGTTTTCCAAGAAAGATGTTCTCAGATAATGGTGCTCAGTTGGTGTCAGCAAACAAGGAGTTGAGAGACATGGTTTCTAAGTGGAATCTTAAGGAATTAACTGAATTTGGAAGATTTGAGGGTCTTTCTTGGGAGTTTAATAAGTCAGCAGATGCACCGTGGCAGAACGGATGCAGTGAGGCCTTGATTAGGTTGGTTAAGAGATCCCTGTGTAGAATTGTTGGGGACTGTGTCTTGTCATATGGCGAGTTACAAACAGTAATGTTTGAGGTAGCTAACCTTCTCAATGAAAGACCGATTGGATGTAACAAAGTATCTGACCTCGAAGATGTTTCTCTTGTTCGTCCTAATGATCTTCTTTTGGGTCGTTCTACAGTCACAGTGCCAAGTGGGATGTGGGATGAAAGTAGCAATTTTAGTAAGAGGCATGCATTCATGAACAGAATTATTGATTCATTCTGGAAGAAATGGATGCGAAACTATTTCCCTAGTCTGCTTATTAGGCAGAAATGGCATGTAGATGTACGGAATGTCCAGACTGGAGATATAGTCTTGGTAAAGGATTCTAATGTATTGAAAGGGGAATGGAAAATGGCACAGGTCGTAAGTGCTCTCAGAAGTAAAGATGGAAAGGTCAGGGATGTGTTGCTCCGGTATAAAATTAATAAGCCAGGAGGCAAATATTCAGGCCAACGGGATGTAAATGTAACCAGATCAGTTCATAGCTTAGTTGTACTTCTTCCGGTGGAGGAGCAGTAATCAAGATAGCTTAAATGTCAGGCGGGGAGTGTATCGTGATTATCAGAAATCACGATATTTTTGTATTACTATTCTATGGTGATTATTTAGATGCATATTTGTCTATCACAATTGTGGATGTATATGTAGGATTATTTATGTGTAAATACTGTATATACTGTATATTGTATGTATTAAGATTTCACTGATTGTTTATTGGAATAACGAGGAGTATGTTGATACCCTTGGGTGATTTGGTACTGTTAGTGATATAAGCTTAAGTTACATTTATGTATAATCATAGTGTACTGTTAATATTAGTTAATATTGGAATGTCTTGAAAATGTTGTATTTGCGAGGTTCAATGTTTTAACTGATACTTGTTTATGACTGGTTAAATTTAAGCTGTACGGTTAACGTGTGAAACAAGCCGAATGGCGGCAGTTTGTGATAAACTATTAGTAGCCAGTCACGTGGCCATATTTCAAGCCTGGCTCACAGCCGGACCGGGAGTCCTGGGGTCAGTTGGTACGAGGTTAAGGAGCTGAGCAGAGGGGCCCCGAGTTTAGGTCTGGCAGCTGTCCTGTGTGAAATTGTCTATACTGTATGTGGACTGATGTTATTCGGGTGGATGTTTGGAAGACAGTGCGGCCATGTTGTAAGTTTACTGCATTTTTTAAAGTTTCAAATTGTGCTTAAGTTCATGAATAATTGTCCATTTTATTTTGCATATTTAGTATGGTCGGTCACATTGTATAGTGTGATATTATTATTTGATATCATACTAAGGTTCTTTGTAATTATATATATGACGTGTGTTTGCGATTATTGCTGGGAAGTGAATCTGAGTTCATTCTTTTGTTGTTTATTATTTATGAAGCTGTATTTACCAGGTTGAATCATTAAACGGATTCGACACCGCAGAACTGCAGTGTTCATTCAAACCTGAATAACAATACACTCATCACACTACCCAAGTACTTGAATGTACTCACATTTTCCATTTTCTCACCATCCAACCTCACTGTACATTACCCTCTCTCAAAGACCATCACTTTACTCTTCCCTGCATTCACATTTAGATTCCGTTTCTTACACTCCCAAACGCATCCACCATGTCTTGCAGCTTCCGTTCGTCTTCACTCAACAACACAGTATCATCTGCAAACAACTGTACAGGGAGTTTCCAAACACTATCCTCTCTCACCAGGGCCACTCCAACATCCACTGCCCCACCTTGTACCTCGTTTATTCCCCATCTATGTACAGATTGAACAACGACGGAGACATGACACATCCCTGTTTCAACCCAAGCTTCAAAGAGAAAAATTCATTCAGTTCACTATCCACACGCACTGCAGCCTTAGCACCATCATACATATTCTTCACAGTAAACTTCCCATCTACTCCATATATTCTTAATACTTTCCACAATCCTTATCTATCCACCCTGTCATATGCTTTCTCCAAATTCATGAAAGCCGCATACAACTTCTTTCCCTTCTCTAGAAACTTTTCCACTAAAGATCTAAGAATGAATATCTGATCTACACAACCTCTCCCCTTCCTAAAGCCTCCCTGTTCTTCTCCTCCAACTAATTCCTCTCTTCTTTCTCTAACTCTGTCAATAAGTATCCTACCATACACTTTTCCTATTACACTAAGAAGACAAATGCCCCTATGATTACCACACACTTCATTTTCCCCTTTTCCTTTGTACAAGGGAATAATTATACCCGACTTCCAATCCTCCGGGACTCTACCTTCCTCCCAGGCAAATTGCACATCTTCCACGTCCATTCTACTACTATCTCTCCTCCATGCTTCAGCATTTCACCACAAACTGCACCAATTCCTGGGGCTTTCCCCAATTTTACTTTCTTCACTGCTTCCACAACTTTTATCCTACTAATTTCTTCCTGTCTTCTCACCCCCCTCCTTCTCCCAGCCATTCCCCAGCCACTTATACTCGCATTACTTCCATCCTCTATGTTCAACAATTCCTTAAAGTGTTCTCTCCTCTGCTCACTTTTTCTCCCTTCACCACTAGTAATCTACCATTTTTTTCTTTCACTCCCCTGCTAACTTCACTACCACCCTGTCTTACTCTCCTCACCGCTTTCCAGAACATTTTCTTACAGTCCCTCCACTTTACTTCCAAATTCCTCATCCACTCTCTTCTTACACTCTCTTACTAATCTTTTCACCTCTCTCTTCCTTTCTACACATAACTCTCTCTTCCACCTCTCAACTTCTTCCACGACCCTTTTTCTCACCCATTCATTGTATGCTTTCTTCTTTTGTGCCACAGCCTGTCTCACCTCTTCATTACACCACGCTGTTCCTTGCACCCCCCTCCATCTTCTCTTCACCCCACACACCACATCACATGCTGCACATATTTCTTCTGTGAATATCCTGCACACACCTTCCACTTCCCCCATCAGCTTCAATTCATATTTATTATTTACCCAATCATTCCACTACTTCTCTCTTATATTCTGCCTTTTTCTCATCCTCTTGTAACCTTTCCACTCTCCTATCAACTACTCCTTCTTCTCGTCCTTCCCTTCTTCTATTTCTCCATTTTGCATGGATCTTGATACTGGCCACCACCCAGTGGTGGTCAGAAAGTCCACTCCCCCAACCTCTATAAGCTCTTGCATCCATTACACAACTTCGCATCCTTTCATCCACACACACATATTCAATCATTGCCTTCCTTTCATTCAGCTCACCACCCATGCCATGTATACCTGAGGATCATTTTGTGCCTGAAGAGGGTATTGGCTATCACCAACCCACTCCTGGCACAAGTGTCCACTAATGCACTGCCATTCTCATCTACCTCAGCAGGCACACCCCACTCACCAACTATTCCATCTACCTTCACATTCCCTACTTTACCATTCATATCACCAATCAAAAGCACTCTCTCATTCCCTCCAAACCTTTCCATGCACACTTCCACATTTGTCCAGAACTCCTCTCACTCTGCTTGCACCATCTTGCGTTGGCGCATATACACACACAATCGCCCACATTTGTATTCCATCTTTCAATCTTACCCACACAGTCCTTGACCCATGTGATCCATACTCTCTTATGTTCTTTGTCCATCTTTTACTCACGACAATACACACACCTTCTTTTTCCCTCTCATTCTCACCTACTCCTGCACATATACCCCATCCATACTCCCATTCTCTCTCTCTCTCACTCTCTTCTCGCCATTTAGTTTCAGTTACTCCACATACATCCACTTTCGCACCCTCAAGCACCTGGAAAATCTCCCTCTCTTTAACCTCATCATTCGCACCCCTTACATTCCATGTTGCGATCCGTACCATGTCCATTGTCCAGTCCTTGGTCGTCATCTTTTGGTCAGTCGTTGTCCGAGGCTTCATGTTCATCTTTTTAGTTAGCTGTTTTCCGGGGAGGGGCACTAACCCTCCGCAAACCCTTTTAGCCGCCTCGCACAACAAGCAGGGATACTGGGGGAGTATTTGGTATATATAATGCCCTATAACACATGATATATAATATAGCCAGATAATGCTTCTTGGTAAGGGGACTCTCGCTAGCTTAGCAACAGTGATGGTACAGCGGGAATGTGTGTGGGTGTAGTGCCCAGCAGTGATAATGAGTTGTATCTAGTTCATTTTATATGACCAAAAGTTCGGTTAGGTGAGAGTGGGTGGCCAGGGTATACAGTAGTTGTTTCCATGCGGACATGATCAGAACATAGATTAAGTTACCTAGTTGCTAAGTCATTTTTTTTTCCTACTGTAATTTACTAGCATTAAGTCTCTTTATAATATAAAAACTCAAGTGAGAAGGAACATGAGCCTATGATCACATAATCCAGCATAATATATGCATGCACAAAGGGATGTAAGACACGATGATTTTTATTGTTTTTCAATGTAAGGGTATAGAGAGAGGTCATTGTAAAGTAATTATTGTAACTACGGATTGTCATTTTTTCGGGGTAGTATCAAGTGTTGTCGTTCCTCAGGACGTGTTTGATCACGCGAGGTGACGCCATTGTCCGAGTCTGTGAGTGGAGGTGAGGTATTTCCCATATATTTATGTACTGTACTTTACATTATTGTTTAGTGTGTAACTGGAACACGAGAATACTAGCTAAAAGGCAGAGGTCTGTCTGAACCTCAGATAAATGTGTGATCTTTGTGGGCCAAATATCAGGTGCCTTGGAACTGTGAATTATTTATTATTATGTGTTGAGATGACTTTGCAATTCAGTACTTATTGGGACTGTGTTAGTTGTGAGTTAATGTTCACGTAGTTACTTTGTGAGGCACAATGATATCGATGCAATGATGATTTTCATGGTTAGAGTTAGAGGTCTTCATGCTTATTTCTTATAGTACTTTTTCATCCATGTTATCCCTACAATAAGCATTATTTTGTGCAGACCTATGTGTCTGTAGGGCCATGTGTTATTTTGTTAGTAATCCCTCTAATATCCGAACACCCAATATCCGAACATCCCCACTAACCGGACATAATCGTACCGGGATCCAACATTCCCCCCCCAAAAAAAAAAAAATCCCGCCCGTAATTTGAACTTGCTGCGCACGGCGGGGGACAGCTTTGTTGTGGCGCGTCATTCCTCCAAAATCCGATAGAGCGCCGCTGCATCCTCCTCACTTTCCGCCTGTCTCTCGCCGCGAGTGCACGCTCGTCGTTATAGCTGCCCACGTGATCGCTTTTGTGGTGGTGCCTTACCTGCTGCAGGCACTCCTGCTGCTCTCGGGCCTCCTATTAGTGTGTGTGATGATGGCCCCGCCGCTTGAGAAGAGGAAGAGAGTGGTGTTGACTCTGGAGAAGAAACGGGAGATATTGGAGAAAGTAGATGCAGAGTGGTCTTCTTCCTGCATCCTCCGCGAGTTCAACCTGGCCCTATCTACTTTGTTTGATATCAAGAGATCCCGAGACAAACTCATGCAGTAAACAGCTGACTTCTCGTCGAGAAGCAAACGCAACGTGGAGAGGAAGATGATGTTTACTCCCAAGTTTGCTGAAATCGAATGCTCCACGTTGATTTGGTATCGACAGCAATGTGCTGCTGGTGTGATGGTACGTGGAACGAAGCTGAAGGCTGCTGCTGAGAAGTTCGCCAGGCTTCACGACGCCCTAGACTTCAAGGCATCCGAGGGTTGGCTCTTCGCGTTCAAGTTACGGCATGGCCTTACCAACCGTAAAGCTCATGGCGAAGCTTTGGACGCTAACGAGGATGGAGTTGACGAGTTTTGGCACAAGGTGAAGGGCTTGATCGACAGGGAGGGCCTCACTCTCTGTCAAGTCTACAACGCTGACAAAACTGGTTTATTCTATCGCTCTTTGCCAACGAACACTCTAGCCGAGGAGACGGAGAAGCGTGTACTTGGCCGCAAGCTCTCCAAGGAACGGATATCTGCTTTGTGTTGTGCCAATGCTAACGGCATGCACGGGCTTAAGCCCGTTATTGTTGGCCGTGCAAAGCAGCCTCGGTGTCTTCGTGGGGTGATGGATGTCCTTCCTGTCGTCTGGTACCATTCTTTGAAGGCATGGTTCACAGCCCAGATCTTCAAAGACTGGTTCCACCGCCACTTCATCAAGGAGGTCATCAATTACCAGATGAAGACACTGGGAATCCCGCGCGACCAGGTAAAGGCCCTCCTTCTCCTCGACAATGCACCTGCCCACCCGTGCGACAGGGACTTGGTGGCTGAGAATGGCTGCATTAGGTGCATGTTTCTGCCACCTAATACGACTGCTCTCATCCAACCAATGGACCAGGAGTGGTCGTGGCAACAAATTACCTATACCGACGGAAGTTCCTGAACGAGGTGATGGTTGTTCTCGAGGATGAGGACGAGCGCAGGGAGGGACGGGACACACGAGGCCAGCGGCCTTTGGAAAACCTTCGCCGCTACAACATCAAGTCTGCACTCTACAACTGGGCCAGTGCATGGAAGTCCCTGTCAAGACTCTAGAAAATGGTTGGTCTCGTCTGCTTCTCGGAACGGATGTGGAGTATGATTTTCTAGGGTTTGACGTGGATGGCTTCCATGCACGGCTATGTACGCATGGCGACGATGTTGATGTGGACGATGTGCGTGAGTGGTTGGATGACAATGAAGGCGATCCTGGGTAGCAGACATTGTCCGATATCGAGATCGCGTCTTCAGTTGCAGGTGTCAGTACCGAGCTTGAAGATTCCAACGAGGAAGGCGACGATGATGTGGACTCCTCTCAGCAGGACACTACTCCAGCCATCCCCAAGCTGAGCGCACTCCGGGAACACCTAGAGTTTGTCCTTGACTACCTGGAACACCCGGACTGCGACAGGGAGATGGGGCCCTTGGGACTTGTGGAGGAAGTGCGTGCTTTCAGGCAGCGCATCATCAATCGTCAGAATCATCGGTCCTTGCGTCAATCAACGATTGACAGTTTTTTCAGGCCCGTGACCCCCGCTGTGCCTAGTCCTGGCTCCACACCGTTGCCTCCCCAAGACAACCCCTCATGCTCCGAGCCACAGCCCAGCACATCAGCCATGGTGGAGTCACCGCTCGAAGTGAGTTTGCGTCTGTCTTCAGAGTCGTCTGCAGTGGGTACGTCATCACCATGAACCAGCGACGCACCCCTAGGTCACCTGCCAGTGATACTCTCGGACTCTGACAGCGATTAAACAGCAAGAACTTCTCCACTAGACCACACGGGAATTTACAGTGTTGTGCAGCAAAAAAAACAGTGTGTTGTGTTAAGGATTTACAGTTGTGAGTGAAAAGACTAATGTGGAACAAAATTTAATGTAAATAGACTTGTTTGTTTTTGCTTTAGAAAATTATTAGAAGAATGGGAAAAGTTAAAGTGCAGAGTGCAACACTTAGTAAGTTACAATGGAGCATTAGTTAGACAAGAGTGCGCACTGTGAAGAGAACGGACTTCTGAGTGCGATTGACTAAGTTCAGTGCAAGACTTCATGAACGGTGTACTGGAAGTGCTTCAGAAAATCCTTCTTACTGTCAGAATCCGAGAGGAGGCGGTTATTCATCGAGGTGGCCATGGACTTGCTGTAAGTAGGCAGAATGTTTCATACTGTACTTTTTTCCATACTATACTTACCTCAAACATCTCATTTCACTCTTTAATGTCCTTTATTGGTGCAAATAGGGTGTTAGGAGCTATGCATGTGCAGTAGGAAGGTGTTTTTCTGAGTTAGGCTACGTTAGGGTCCATAAGTACCAGTCCAGGAGCCAGTAACCAGAATGTTTAATATTGTATGAACCTACTTCTAAACCCTCATTTTATGCTTCTTTTGCATTTATTTCAGTCATTTATGTGCTTTATTGGTATGATTTGGGTCTTAAATAGGTGCTATGCATGTCCAGAGGGAGTTGTATAGGTGTTTCTCTGAGTTAGGGTCCATAAGTACAAGTCCATAAGCTGGGGCCCAGTATCCGGACAGGACCAGTATCCGGACCTGCCTATGGCCCTATTACGTCGGATATTGGAGGGATTAATGTACTTGAGATGCCGAGTGTTATAACTCATGTTTCTTTTGTATGAGACTTTTTTGATCATGTGAAGGGATTACTTGCATTAGTGAGAATAGTTATTCAATGTACATATTAATTCCTAGCGGGTCCAACTGTGGAGGTCAAAGTCCAGTGAGTGAGTCAAAGACGAAGTGTGGAGGTCAGTCCCAGTGAGTGATTCAAGGTCCCAGTGCGTAAGTCAAGGTCCCAGTGTGGAAGTCAAGGTCGGGAGTGGCAGAGGACTGGACCAGTGAACTATGTGCTCAGAGGGACGACTATGAAGAAACACATTAGACTGGGACAAAGGAGCTAAGTTTTGTGGCATTTAACATTAGGACCATATATATTTTTTTTTAACGTGCCAACTAATTCAGGATTAATCTGTGAGGTTAATAGATGGGAAGATTCTACTTTTTTTTTTTTTTCCTTTTTGGTCGTTAATACACATTTCCTCCCACTCGAACTCTATTGTTTGTATAACCCTTGAGAAATGGTGGTATTGAGCTTACCTAGTAGTTTGTTAATGTGTAACCTTAGAAGCATTTGGGGGAAATTGCAATGGCTGGGCTTGGGTTGGCCGAGTTGGAGACTGGCCCCGTCATTTTTTGGCATGCTACCACTCTTAAGTTGACCACTTGAAATGTAATAAACGCAACCGAAGAGGCCGCTAGTGGGAGAGAGTCTCCGTCAACCTGAGTTCCCGACTGTTTCAGCACACAGTGGTCATCAATAGTGACTTGATTTCTGCCCCTTTTGACCACGTAAAAGCCTGGATCGCAGAGGTGACAGTACATGGGAGCATGCCGTAGTGTTTTTCAAGCAGCCGCACATGTCAGTGCTTTTGGATTTACTTCAGTGCCATGGTGTCCTACGGCAATGAATCTGACTTGGATAGTGACTTAGAAGTGTCTGACGATAATCAAACACAATCTGACATAACTGTGAGCGACTCTGATGAGGAGTACATTCCCGAGAATGACGATGAAGTGAGCAATAGTTGTGGGGAGAGTGATACTGATTCTGATATCAGTTTGGCCTTGAAGCGCATCACCCCATCCCCACCTACTTTTGACCTCCCTGCTGCCTACCTCATTCTTCATGGATCTTCTTCATACTTACAAGGTAAATAATACAATAATTAATCTCTTCCTTATTCACTGATTTATATCTCTATCTACTATATTTATCTGTATATTTATCTGTATGTTTACTAAATCAGTTGGTTAAACATATATATTATGTCATGTACATTATTTTAACATCATAAACACATCTCGTGGTCAATATCTACTTACCAATACAAAAATAAATAATATAAAGCAAATAGAAATGATGTAATGATAAAATAAATACTACCCCACAAAAGAGCCACGCCTGGGGGAAGTCGGTTTGGCAGGGAGGGGTAGCTTAGCAGGGGAGGGGGGGGGATTGCGGTAACGAAGGGGTTAAACTGGCAATCCAAGATAAGAGATAAAACATGTATTCTCCCTCATTTGTTAGTGAATGGCACCATGCCTGCTTAAAGCCTGATTTCTTCTTCAAGCTTTGCCTCATTCATCATAACTATATAATTGTTCTCACACCTGAATGAATTGTTAGGCGCCACGTGATTAACCCATCACGACCCGACCGATTTCCTCTCTTCTTCATTTCTGCAACATTCGCGGCCTTTCCTCTAACTTTCGCTCTGTTGAGCACCACCTCTCCTCCTCTAAATCTCACCTTCTTTTTCTAACTGAGACTCAGCTGTCTGAGGCAACTGACAGCAAACCCTTTTCTGTATCCTCCTACTTTCTCTATACTCATTTCAAAGCCAAAGGTGGCTGTTGTATATACATACACAACAACTTATCTTGCTCTTGTGTTCCTGAACTCGATTCTTCTGAATTCTCTACACTCTGGCTTCGGCTTTCCTGTCATTCTCTGACTAAATATATCTGTGCTGTTTACTTATCCCCTAATTCGACTGACTATAAAAAATTCTTCGACTATTTTACTTCTACAATGGAACACGTTCTATCCATTTCTCCTTTCTCTGAAATCTCCAATCTAGGAGATTTCAATGCTCACCACCACCTTCGGCTCTCCTCTCGTTTCACCGATCCACCTGGTGAACAAGTCTACATCTTTTCTATCCTTAATGACCTAGAGCAGCTTGTACAGCACCCTACCCGTATCCCTGACCGCCTTGGAGAGAGCTCCAACATGCTTGATCTCTTCCTTACAACTAATCCTTCTGCTTACTCTGTTATCTTTTCACTCCGTTAGGCTCCTCCGATCACAACCTTATCACCTTAACCTGTCCTATCACTCTGGTACAGCCTGTGGACCCTCCAGGGAAACGTTGTCTGTGGCATTTTGGAGCCGCGGATTGGGAGGCCCTCAGGCAGTACTTCTTTGATTTTCCCTGGAATGATTATTGCTTCCATGGCCGGGAGCCATCTGAGTGTGCCTTGCGCATTACGGAGGTTATTCTTTCGGGCATTGAAGCATACATTCCTTTCTCATAACCTTTGACTAACGCAAGAAAGCCTTGGTTTAATCACGCTTGTTCTAATGCTGTCCGCAACAAGGAGAGGGCCTACAAAAGGTACCGGAGCCAACCCACCCCTGAATCACATCATCTTTATGTTTCTGCCCGGAATCCTGCTAAATCTGTTCTTCGCTCTACTAAAAATAATTTCAGCCATACTAAATGCTCTCAACTCTCCAACTCGAATTCTTCCCGCTCCTTCTGGCACCTTGCCAAAAACCTTCCTAACAACTTTACCTCATCATCTTTCCCTCCTCTTTTCTACTCTGATGGTTCTGTAGCTATTTCTTCTACTGATAAAGCAGATCTCTTCGCACACACTGTCTCCTCCAATTCCACCTTAGATGATTCCGGTGCTGTTTCTCCATCACTTCCTCCCTCTGACTTCCTCATGGCTGACATTAAAATTTCTTCAGCTGATGTATTTTCTGCTATCACTGCCCTCCATAATAACAAGGTATATGGGCCTGACGGAGTCCCTCCTGTTGTTCTCAAGAACTGTGCTTCTGTGCTTACACCCTGCCTAGGCAAACTCTTTCGCCTTTGTCTGTCCACTTGTACCTTTCCTTCTTGCTGGAAGTTTGTTCTCATTCAGCAGGTCTCAAAGAAGAGTGACCACTCCCAACCCTCCAACTATCATCCAATTGCTTTAACGTCCTGTATTTGAAAAGTTTTTGAGTCAATTCTCAATAGAAAAAATTTAAAGGCATCTTTCCTATCACAACCTTCTTTCTGATCGTCAGTATGGATTCCGTCAGGGACGCTCCACTGGCGATCTTCTCACCTACCTTTCAGACTCCTGATCATCCCCCTTTCGGGACTTTGGCGAAAGCTTTGCCATTGCACTTGACATCTCAAAGGCTTTCGATCGAGTCTGGCATAAATCTTTAATTTCCAAACTGCCCTCTTACGGCTTCTGTCCTTCTATCTGTGCCTTCATCGCTAGCCTCTTTTCTGATCGTTCTATAGCCGTGTTGTAGACAGCCATCGTTCTTCTAGATCTATTAACAATGGAGTTCCTCAGGGCTCTGTCCTATCACCAACTCTCTTTCTTTTATTCATCAATGACCTTCTAAGCTGTACATCTTACCCTATCCACTCATACGCTGATGTCTCCACCGTTCACCTTTTCATTCGGTTCCTGCAACGCCCAACCCAGCAGTTACTTCAACAAACAAGGGATGAGGCTATGGCACACCTAATGTCTGACTTGGCACGTATCTCTGACTGGGGTAAATATAATCTGGTTGTTTTTAATGCATCAAAGACTCAGTTGTTACATCTATCAACCCGACAAAATCTTCCACAGATATACCCACTAATGTTTAATAATATTCAGCTTAAGCCTGCATCATCCTCGAACATGCTTGGGGTTTCATTTACTCGGGACTTATCTAGGAAAGATCATATTACATCTCTTGTAAAATATGCTTCCAAGAGATTGGGTGTGCTAAGCCAACTCCGTTCTTTCTTTACCTCTGCACAATTGTTGACTCTATACAGGGGTTTTATCCACCCCTGTGTGGAGTACAACTCTCATGTGTGGGGAGTCTCCCCATATACAGCTCTTCTCAATAGGGTGGAGTCAAAGGCTTTTCGTCTCATTAACTCTCCTCCTCTTACTGACTCCCTTCAACCTCTGTCTCTTCGCCGCACTGTTGCATCTTTATCTCTTTTCTATCGCTACTTCAATGGTCATTGCTCCTCTGAACTGTCTGTATGCATTCCTCCACCTCTACGACGGGCGCATAGCACCCGTCTAGCAGCAAACTCTCGTCCCTTTTCTGTCCAACTCTCTAACGCAAGAGTTAACCGTTACTCCCAGTCCTTCATTTATGCAACATGTCAACTCTGGAACTGTCTCCCTCTGTCTGTATTTCCTACTGCCTATGATCTCCAGTCTTTCAAACGCAGTGTGTCCAGGCATCTCGTAATGATCAGATCTTGAATTTGGCTCTCTATTGTATTTTGTTTTTCTCTTGGAGGGAACAGTTATTGCGGGCTCGTGGCCTTTGGTTCCTTCTTCCTTGCATTAAAAAAAAAAAAAAAAAAAAAAAAAAAAGGGATTACCGTATTTCGCGGCATATAAGACGCACTTTTTTGTCTCAAAGTTACCTTAAAATATCCCCATGCGTCCTGCACGTTAGACTAAGGCAGGTTAGTTAGGCTTCACTGAGAAGAAACTCTTATAAAGATGATCATCTCAATGCTTAGCAACCACAGGTGTCTTCTACAGTATGCAGACTTGATTTTATTCTTAAAAATAATATACACTAGTGTGTATATGCAGCAGATTTCAGAAACACCCGAGATCAGAAACACATAAAACTTTCGCGGGTTTGTTTACAGCTCAACTGGCTAACATCGTGAAGATATTTAGCGGTTTAGCAATTTAACAGTTTAGCATCCGCACTATTCCAGCAAGCTAACGTACATGATCACTGGTGAACTGTCTGCTAACCTTCTGAAAGGCAATCATGACCACTTTGCTTGCCATCCATTCACTGTCGAGCAAAGCAATCATACTGGAGAGATGCTGGCTAGTGAAACTGCCAAGTCATCAAAACAGACTTTCGTCACGTATGAAAATACAGTAACCCTAATTAGGTCAGTTACTTTTGTGACATTTTGTGAGTGTATATATGCAGCAGATATTAAAACACGCAAGTTCAAAAACACAAAGCATTCACGGTTTGTTTTCAGCTCAACTGGCCAATACCGTCAAGGAGTTTAGCGGTTTAGCAACTTAGCAGTTTAGTGGCTAGCGTACACCCTACTCTAGCAAGCTAACGTGCTCACTGGGGAACTGTCTGCTAACCTTCTGAAAGGCAATCATGACCACTTTGCTTGCCATCCATTAACTAACTAGCAAAGCAATCATGCTGGAGAGATGCTGGCTAGTGAAACTGCCAAGTCACCAAAATATACTTTCGTCACGTATGGAAATTCAGTAACCCTAATTAGGTCAGTTACTTTTGTGACATTTTGTGAGTGTATATATGCAGCAGATATTAAAACATGCAAGTTCAAAAACACAAAGCATTCACGGGATTGTTTTCAGCTCAACTGGCCAATACCGTCAAGGGGTTTAGCGGTTTAGCAACTTAGCAGTTTAGTGTCTAGCGTACACCCTACTCTAGCAAGCTAACGAAGTTGCAGCTTCACTTTTTCAGCCAAGTGAAGTACTTTAGCAATGTCTGTGCAACTCAGGGCACACCCAATTACAGTATTTTGTTATGAAAATAGGATAAAATTCACTGAGTAGCATAACTGATGCAATATCTGAAATAGCAGTGCCTGACGGGCATTCATATCAGCGTCCGCCATTTCTGCTGTATTCTTAGCAGACGAAGCGATCAGAATGATTGACAACGTTCACTCTCTGCATCTCTGCTGCCTAAGCAAAGCTCTCATGATCGGCAATGGGGATCATTTAGGCCGTAACGTCCAAATTTGTTAGGTTAGGTTAGGTTAGGTTGTAAAATCGTTTGCCATTTTGGACGTTACGGCCGAAACGACCAGAATCCTAAGGTGTAGGTGAGAGTTTGGTGTGGGTGTAGTTAAGGAAGTAGAAGTGGGAAGAGTCAGGCTAGGGAACTGATAATCCGCTTATTATAATCCCTTCAGCCCAGCAATGTATTTTATAGTGTAGTTTATTCATGCTCGCCATATGATTTTATTCAGTTCAGGAAACATGTACTGAGGAGGTTAATGTGGGCTGTATCAAATGCCCCAAGTCTGAATATCGCCTGTGCTCAGTTAAAACGATTGCCAAGTTAAAATCGTATGAAGTGTGGTATAAGCAATTCAATGGATGGTACTGAGGACCATTTACTGTATGAAAGTGACAGTGAAACAGTGATGATGACCGTGGTGATGACTTCCAGTGATGCTTCAGGACTCGGGGGAAGTAGTGATGAATTCTCAGGATTTGAAGACGAGTGAAATTTTCACCATGTCAGTAATATGAAGTGAATATAGGTTTTAGGTGATCATGACAGATGCAACCATGGAAAATTTAGGATCAATGGTGCTGTACACCTTTAGTCTTGCACTGACGATGTTTGGATGAATAAATTGTTTGAGATGTTTCATGTCCTTAAGTGATGATATTTATATTGAACAACCAAATACATTTTGATGTTTTTGGCATATAATAAAGCCACTGGGTACTCCAAAACGGACTGATGTAAATGTTTCAGAGGTGAGCGAATGTTGCATGGGGTGTGTACGTGTGCGTGTGTGTGTGTGTACCATAGCGACTAGGAGGCAGCAGTGTTAAGACCAAAAATGGATGTTTTCACAGTACTCGAATGTTTTGAGATGGATGTCTGTTTTTAGCAAATTCTGGTAAGAGAAATATGCATTTTTAATCGTTGATGCTGGAAGGAAAACAGCTGACAGTAAGGGAGTGATACTGGGAGAAGAGGGTTGAGCCAGTTGTCTAGCGCTTGGGATGCAGCAGTGTTGCTAAGAGATAGTTTCACCATTCTCGACATGTTTTGAGATGAATGTCTGTTTTTAGTAAATTGTGATCAGTGAAGAACGTATTTTTAACTGTTGATGCTGCAAGGGAAACATCGCTGACAGTGAGGAAGTGATACTGAGAGGAAGGGGTAGAGACTGCTGTCTAGCGACTGGGAGGCAGCAGTGTTACTAAGGTGTAGCAATGGATGTTTTCACCATAGTATGTTTTGAAAAGAATGTTTATAGTAAATTATGATCAGTGAAGCATACATTTTTAATTGTTGATGCTGCAAGGCAAACATAGCTGACAGTGAAGGAGTGATACTGAGAGAAGAGAGTAAAAACAGCTGTCCATCCTGTTCCCAAGCAGCCTTGCTAAATTGAACTTTGGTTGTAAAACATTGTAATTTGTGTATTTACAAGTGCTATCTTTTTATATTATTTGTGGAGGTAATTACAGGTTAGTTAGAGTGCATGATTAATGATGGTAGTCGTCTGATATTGTGCTTGAGTCAAGGCAATGTGAGGAAATTCCGTAACAGAGTGTGGAATATGACGGGGTTCTTTTAGGATAAATTAACTGATGTGAACATTCATTGTATTTTATGTTTTCGTCAGTGAATGAAAGAATAGAGTTTATTGACTTCATTTGTGGTTTTAAATTCATAGAATATTAAAAACAGTGTTTATATCAGTTTACTGATACATATTTATCAGCAAAGTTGAGATGGCCTCGTGGTTTGAAGTCACGTTTTGTTAAGACGGGGTTTTGTTTTCTCTTTTCCTGTATCATTCTTTGTACATAAAAGAAGAAACTAAAGGATGATGAGCAGTACTGAATAGATTCTGAAAGGTGAGTGTTGTATCTAAGTGATAGTGGCTCATATCAGTCACGTTTTGTCAAGAAGGGGCATTGTTTTCTTTTCCTGTACCATTCTTTGTATATAAAAAAAGAAACCAAAGGCTGATGATCAGTAATGAATATATTCTGAAAGGTGAGTGTGTATCTGTGTGGTAATGGCTCTTATCAAGAAACCTTACTGCAGTCTTGGTTGGGGCAAACTTTTTTTTCACAGAACTGCCCTGCCAGAATTAGGGTGCGTCTTTCACAATGCTGCGTCTTACATGCCACGAAATACGGTAACCCATCACGTCCCGACCGATTTCCCACCTCCTATACCCCCCAATCCCGAGCTATTTTGGAAAAATTTATATTTGGCTAAAACCTGTTTTTGTTGAGAAACAAAGGAAAATCACCAGAAAGGGCTTACTGGGCTCCATAAGTGGTTAGAACAGGTGAGCCTCCCCACGTCAGGTATTGTATTCTGTCACTGACGTGTCAGGCTCTCACATTTTCTATGGTAGATAATTTGGGGAGAAACAACAAAGAACACGTCTACATTTATTGATTGGGAACTAATAAACAATCACAACAAGAATATAATGGTTTTCATTGAGATATACAGGAAAAATATGCACTGTTCCATTGCGCAAGCACAGCGAGTTTGGTCACACTGGTTACACGTTAGTTGCTAAGTTTCTTGTTTCATGAAACATATCATTTTTCTTACTTGCATAATACTGTTTCAATGACATTTTACCATTTTTTGCATTATGTAAATGTTTTCAGCTGTTTACATTCCTTATTTAGATATTTAGCATAATTATTGTGCATATTTCCCTATTCAGCACACTCGCTATGACTTCTCTCAACGTACATTACATTTTTTTTACTTTCATATTATTGTTTCCATGACATTATACCATTTTTCAAACAATGTAAATGTTTTCACTTATTTACATTCCTTACGAGGATATTTAGTGAAATGCTAGCGCATATTCACGTAGTAAGCACACTCACTACCACTCGTGTTTCAACTTATATTTTATTTCTTCACTTCCAATATACTTCCCCACTTTCATTACACCCGTTTCCACATTATACTACTATTTACATATTTATGGGCCTTATTTATTACACTGAGCGTCAGAATATCGCATCTGTATACACTCGCTAGGAATGTTTTGACTTTGAATATATTTTTGCACTTAGATAATTTTCCACTTACATTACACCCGTTTTCACTTTATAATACTATTTACATATTTACGGGCCTTATTTATTACACTGAGCGTCAGAATATCGCATCTATGTACACTCGCTAGGAATGTTTCGACTTAGAATATATTTATGTACTTAGATAATAATTTTCCACTTACAATACACCCGTTTCCACTTTATACTACTACAGTAATCCCGCATTTTTTGCGGATTTTTTGTCTACGGTTTTGCCCTCTCGCGGATTTTCTTAGCATTAATAAGTTCAACTAAAATATCCTTGAATATAGAGAAAACAAAAAATTTGAAATTCCCGCAGCTTCCAATTGTAGCGCGGTAAACTCTCGCCACCCTCTGTCCCTTTCCCGCGGCCCCTCTGCCAGTGTTACCATATGTAGCATAATTTTATTCTTTTAGCATAATTTTGATCAAATTTTCGAGTCTGGAATATTTTTTAGCATATTAGAAGTTTTAGAATCATTCTAGCATAATTTAGAATGGAATGGAATATTTTTGGAATAATTTTATAAAAGCTACAAATGAGAGAGAGAGGGAGAGAGAGAGAGAGAGAGAGAGATAAGGTAAGATGATGTTTGAATAGTTGGTTACTTTCAGTTTGGGCTTGGTTGGGTTGGATTAGGTTAGGTTAGGTTAGGTTGGATTAGGTTAGGTTAGGTTAGGTTTTAGGTTAGGTTAGGTTCGGTTAGGTTAGGTTAGGATAAGTTTGAGCTTTGTATTTTACCCATGAAACCTAGGTTTTTCCGATGGATTTTGGTATGATTCATTCGAGTTTCAGCTTCATTTCAGTCGGAAATGACCATTTTCTGTGTTTCCCCCACTCTCTATAACCGCCGATTCCCCCAAACTCCCCCATTATTGCAGGGGGATGGGGGGGGGTCAATCTCAAAATCTGGTTATTTCCGACGGAAATGATGCTCAAAATCGAATGAATCACATCAAAATCCATCAGAAAAACGTAAGTTTCGTGGGAAAAAGCAGTATGGGCAGAAAACCGATATTTATCCTCTTACTGTATGTAGGTTCATTTTAATATTTTCATAGTAAACAATACATAATTAATATGTAGCACGAATATGTACAGAACTTTATCATTTAGCTTCAAGTTAGCATAATTCATTTTATACTTGGAACAAATTTGCTCAATCTAGCATAATTTTTTCATTGCCCTAGCATAATTTCGTTGTTTGGGTATGGCAACACTGCTCTCTGCCCCGCATAATCCTCAGTCCACGCCTGACTGCCTCACGTGTATGTTGTTCTTGTAACTGCACTATGATATGAGCCTCTTGCCTTCCACTTGCTTTCCACATGGCCCCAGGACGTAAGCCAGCCTCACCAAAGGCTAATAATACAATAAGAAAGAACTCCAAAGTGACAAAACGATCAAGAAAATTTATGACCTTAGCAGAGAAAATTGTGTTATTCGACAAGCTAAGAAACGATCGTGCGAGTGTGTGCTATCACCAGTTGATGCATCTTTTTATTTTGTACTGTTTTGTGAATAAATGTGTAGATAACTGTGTATTACAGTACGGTGTTTACGTTTTTCCTTCATAATGGAGTATGTGCTTTCAATCTTGTAAGAAGGTATTTCGGGATGAGTATGGAGGTTTCGGGACAAATCGCAGTCACAACAAACACAAAACAATTCGCCTTCATTAATGAAGATAGCTATGGGTGATGCTAGAATATAATTCAAAGGCAACTACAGCAAGGAAGAAACAAGTTAATTATTGACTAAAGGAGCAACTAATAAATAATATCCAGAACCTACGCTACTGAACATAAACTTTGCTGGATCCCCTTGAAATTTAGTTATTAAACTATTGATTAATTAATAAGTATATTGATAAAAGTATTGATTAGTATATTTATAGAATGGCGGGGAATCGTCCAGGGTGCGAATTGTTCTGAAGGGGAATCGTCTATGTTTTGACGGGGAATTGTCTGACGGCGAATTGTCTCGCAATCAGTATGGACATGGACTGTGTGATGGGCAGCATGGTGGACACAAGTGTAAGATTCAATTGTTAATAGAGTATTCGCGGAATTGACTTTTCGCGGGGGTTACAAGAACGTAACTACCGCGAAATATGCGGGATTACTGTATTTACATATTTACGGGCCTTATAATTACACTGAGCGTCTGTATGTCGCATTTTTTCCTGAGTATGAGCGTCATATCGCATTCACACCATATTAATACTGCATCAAGGTGTGATATTCACTGAAACAAGGGTCAATGCAGAGACCCACGTTACACTCAACGCACTCATAGCGGGTGTCTTTTCTCTTAGTGGGTCTCACACGGGAATTACCACACACGACACCTGCATTGGGGCCTTGGTCTATTTGGCTGGGGAGGTATAGGAGTGGGAAAATGGCGGGCAAAAATTCTCAGGGGAGTCTGGGCAGTAGCGGTAGTGCGTGTGCGTTGTTGGGTCCTCTCGACCGCATACTGGGCTATAATCTCACGGCCAAGCTCCCTCAAACCCTTCAAAGGTTTCCTGCACTCCTGTTGTCATGGCGTGCAGGTGGTGGCAATTGAGGGCAGTTATATCGGGCAGATGAATGAAGTGCTTCTTGTACTACTTCATTGTGGTCCTGCCACACTCGACAGAGGATAACATGGAGTCAGACTGGTCCATCAGCCACATGTTGATGTTATAATCCAGCACACACTCGGGTTTCCAGATGTGCACCTCCTCTCGCTACAGTAATCCACGGACTTTGTACGGTGCATCAATGGGCAGTGAACCATGGACAAGAGGCAGACTTCTCTGTTGTGGTTCCACACTGTAGCTAGGATGTTGTTAGCCTTGAAGAAGACCACTAATTTTTTTCTAGTTTCCACCCCACCTTGACCATGTGACGCCGATTCACCTTGACGGTACCACAGAGTCCCATGTCATGCATGTGTATATAACAAGCGAGAAGAGGGCTAGTGTACCAGTTATCCATGTAGAGGACATGACCATGATGAAGGTACTCTTCAATCATTGTCTTTACCAATGCTCCAGACAGTCCAATACTCTGATATTCTATTATGTCTGTCTGTGCACCGGTGTACAAGACTATGTCTTGCACATAACCAGTCCTACAATCACACATAACAAAGATCTTGAACCCAAAACGGTGCCTTTTGCTGGGTATATACTGGCAAAAAGAAATATTGTCTCTCCACAACATGAGACTCTCATCTATGACAAGGTCTCTATAGGGATAAAATGAGGAACAGAATGTTTGCCGTAGGTAAGCAAAAACCAACCTAATTCGCCTAATCTTATCAGTGTCATTTGCATTGGCAAAATCATCAGCATCGTAAAAGTGGAGGCGGCTTAGAATTTGCTGATATCGATTACGGCTCATGATCTTGCCAAATACAGGTGTCTGCATGATAGGGTCCGTTGTCCAGTATGCCGGAATTCTGTTTTTACATAAAATACCCATAAAGAGTACCAAGGCAAAAAATACAAACATCTCTGCCAGGGAGACAGGGTAATCGTAAATGATCAAATGCTGGCTCCTTGTGCCCAGTCGTTCACTCTCACGGCGCTGGCTACTAGCAAAACGGTTGGTTTGTTCCACAATCTGCTCCACAAAACCCTCACTGAAGAACAGGTGGAAAAAATCCAGCCTGGTGGAGCAACAGTGAATCCCAGGAGCCGTGCAGCAGCGCGCCCCTGCTCAGTGAAGGGGTGAATGATTGGAGAGAAATCACTGCCATCTTCCCAATTCCAACTCACATTAGCCTCGCCCCCATCGTCGCCTTCGTCAGGGTGGGGAGGAGAAGTGCAGAGGGCTTCCCCACTCACACTCCTCTTCCCTCAGCCTTTGCCCATCCCCTTTCCCTTACCCTTACGGCCTTGGGGAACATCAGGGGGCTGTGGAGAGTAAGTCTGGGAATATTGGGGAGCATAAGACGTGCCGGGGAGTGGCTCCATCTCATCTCACCGCTCCATCACCACACCACGTGATTCACCACGCACCCTCACTGCCCCACGTGATACGCACCGCTGCCTCGCACCACCACATGAGAGTGATGACTCACTCCCGCCACTCTCACTTTCAGTGACCGCCCCTACACTTTCAATTTCACTCCCCACTCCCTCCACGCTACTTCTGCCCTCCCCAAATAAAACACTAGGCCCATACCTCATAGAACGGTGTGCTGTGCGCTCGGGGCCGCGATGAGTGATGATCTCATGGCCGTACCACGTGGCAGCACGTCCCACGGCTCCGTCCTCGTCCTCGGTTTCGGCCTCCACATCACGTAGGGGCTGCAGAGAGGTGATTGGATGATGTTTTGTTGCAGGCTGGCCCACTCTCATGGCACGATAAGTGACGTAGCGCTGCTTCCTCGGGGACAGGACCTCCTCATCACTGCTGCTACTTGCCTCTTCCTCTGGTTGTACATAATCCTTGTCTGCCATCTCATCATCAAGGGGTGAATCACTGTTGCCTGTGAAGGCATCCAGGGCTGCTTGAATTTGCTCCTCTGAGAGACCTCTGTGCGCCATGTCTGACCTGGGTCACTGCTAACAGGTGAGTGACCGAGCCGAGGTTGAGTGCAGGTCTCGCGGGGTCACCGAGTGTCCCCGCGGGGTCACCGAGTGTCCCCGCCCAGTGGCAGGTAAGGGAAGGTCTCCCGACCCTGCGTACCCAAAATCAAGCGTGAGATTTGAAAATTGTGCAAATTATGAACCTTGCAATAGACGAGTTTCCGGTCAAAATTTTTTTGAAGTTAGATACTTCTATGGGTAAAAGATACACAGAAAATAACTATGTCAACTATTATTTCCAAAAGAAATGTGCAGAAACATGAAAAAATAATAGATAAAGTAGCCGAAAAATCACGTGACTCTGAAACAGCCTGTGATTGGCCGTGACGTCACTACTTACATTGAGGCAGCATAGTCTGCTTTGTTTACGTTTAGCCAGCATACACTGTGTTTATTTCTGACCTCTAAGAATGTCCAGTGACAGAGGAATAATTGCTAATGTTTCGTTCCAATGTGTAAGTGCACTGACAAAAGCACAGCAGGGAAATTATTCCTCTGTATACCATCCAATAACAATAAACGAAAACAGTGGTGGCTGGCTGCTCGTTGGAAGTTCCCAGTGCTGGAATGCAGTCTTTACTGTTGTGAAAATATTATATTCTTCACCATATAAGTTCATGCATACCTAATTATCTGAAATTCAGTAAAAAAAACTATGCTTAATTTAACTATTAATAGAATATTATGAGTCAGAGCGAAAACGTTCTAAGGTTAGCGGGTATTTCTACTTTAGATCACCAACATGCCTTGACAGACTTATATTTTGCACAGATACTGATTTAAAGTGCAAATAAATGCACTTGTATGTTAAATTAATATTTATACAAAGCAGATGTCTGCCAAGGAAAGCTGTTGAGCTAAAAGAGAAACACTTCCGCTAATTTTAGTGCGTTTTCGCTGTGAATCCGGATTTTTTAAAAGGTAAAATTAAATACAAAAATTTGACTAGATTTTGGATAATTAGGTGAGTATGAACCTCTATGGTAATAAAATCTATAATACCAATTAAAACGTGCCAATTAATTCAGTGTTGATTTGGTAAATGACCGCCGATTCGGTATTTCATCACACTCCCCTGAAGTATTGTACTGTAGTTCAGGGTCACTGAAACTGTTTTTTCCAGAAAACTAATAATGAAGTTATCAAATATAAATATGAGCATAATACTATTATAAACTTATACAACTGATTCTGTACGGCATACATTTAACACTTTCCACCTCATGAGGTACGAGCACCGCTCGGGTATGGTGTAGCTGTACGCTACATCTGGTCGATTTCACCACAATTTACTTACCTAACAGGTACCATCCATTTACACCATGAAAAGTATTCCTTCACAACATACCTGAAGGGGATAGTTCGGATCTACGTTGGCCATGCAGGTACAACTATCATATCTTACTGGTAAAGTATTGTGTGATGGATTGGAGCGTCGTCTACAGTGTGAATGCTGACGTCATCGCCAACATGGCGGCTCCTTCCCTCCAGCCACAAAGAATTAACCCGCGCCGTCCCGGCGACGGGAATTAACGCGGCAACATTGCAAGGTCCCTAATTTGCACAATTTTCAATTTTTGCAAGTGATTTCGTGAGTGATTTTTGGCACATATACACGGGACACCTTCCTCTATTCCTCTACAAGATGCCAAGCAGGAACAATGCCTTACACCGCATAACCTCTCCCCCCCCCCCCGCACGCCATTGTCTCGGCAATTCACCTGTTACCAGTGACCTGGCCAATAAAGACATTCAGGGCCAGAGTGATTCCCCAATCGATGACAATGTGGAGGACAATGCTTACACAGCATTAGAGGAAGAAAGAGTCAGAAATGATGATCAGGTAATGTGGGAAAAAAAAGGTCATGAATGGTGATGAGTTAGTGAGTGAAACAATGCTTATAATGCCTATATTACTGTTTGAAAACCAATATACTCTTGTACTACATATAAATTCGTACCAAATAAATAAATCAATACTGTTTATGAGTGGATAAAATAGTTACCCTCCCATAGAACTCGTTTTCTTTGGTGCCAGCCTGTTAGAAAACCCAGTCAGGTAAGGACTTGTACCTAAATCGGGTATTTTAAACCTCAGGTGAGTGATTTCTCTATGAATTTTTGATGTTTCTCACCAAAAGCGGATGTTTGAGCCATAAAAAAAAGGGTCCAAAAACGTCGGGATGGGGCGGGTTAAAGTTATCACGTCTCGTTCAGTGCAAATGATAAATTAAATTAAAAGATACATTTACCGTAAGATTTTAAGTACAAGGCAGAGTGCACTGGCCATGTTTACCCAGAACCGGCAACACGTCTATTGCGCGACGTACCAGTATGTCGACGGGACTGGCTGTTACAAAACATTGTGACGTACCCATACGTCGACAGGACGCCTCGGGTTAAGAATTTTTTCTGAACAGTTTTCCAGTCACCACAAATTCAAATTTTTTCACTTCTGAAATGATACTGGAGAGAACTTAAAACTATTTACCCCATTCATCAAACTTGTTTTTCTTCACTCCTTAATGAATTAAACAGTGTCAGATGACATCAACTGAGTCAACCGTTTACCACATTAAGCACACTAGAAACTCTTCCCTACACAATGACGTAATAGGTGTCTGATGAGACTGCTTCTCTGACAAAACTGTTTACCACACTCATCACACTTGAAATTCTTCACTCCTGAATGAATTAAAAGGTGTTTAGTGAGATTACGCTTCACTGCAAATTGTTTACCACATTCATCACACTTGAAATTCTTCACTCCTGAATGAATTAAAAGGTGTTGAGTGAGATTCCTCTTCATTGCAAATTGTTTACCACATTCATCACACTTGAAATTCTTCACTCCTGAATGAATTAATAGGTGCCGTGTGAGATCACCCTTCTCTGTAAATTGTTTACCACATTCATCACACTTGAAATTCTTCACTCCTGAATGAATTAATAGGTGTTGAGTGAGATAACCCTTCTGTGCAAATAGTTTACCACATTCGTCACACTTGAAATTCTTCACTCCTGAATGAATTAACAGGTGTTTGTTGAGAGTATCTTTCCGTGTAAATTGTTTACCACATTCATCACACTTGAAATTCTTCACTCCTGAATGAATTAATAGGTGTTTGGTGAGATGACACTTCTGTGCATATTGTTTACCACATTCATCACACTTGAAATTCTTCACTCCTGAATGAATTAATAGGTGTTTGGTGAGACTACCTTTCTGTGTAAATTGTTTACCACATTCATCACACTTGAAATTCTTCACTCCTGAATGAATTAATAGGTGCTGAGTGAGACTACCTTTCTGTGTAAATTGTTTACCACATTCATCACACTTGAAATTCTTCACTCCTGAATGAATTAATAGGTGCCGAGTGAGATGACCCTTCTCTGTAAATTGTTTACCACATTCATCACACTTGAAATTCTTCACTCCTGAATGAATTAATAGGTGCTGAGTGAGATGACCCTTCTCTGTAAATTGTTTACCACATTCATCACACTTGAAATTCTTCACTCCTGAATGAATTAATAGGTGCTGAGTGAGATGACCCTTCTCTGTAAATTGTTTACCACATTCATCACACTTGAAATTCTTCACTCCTGAATGAATTAATAGGTGTTTTTTAAGAGTACCTTTCTGTGCAAATAGTTTACCACATTCGTCACACTTGAAATTCTTCACTCCTGAATGAATTAAAAGGTTTTGAGTGAGATCTTGCTTATGTGTAAATTGTTTACCACATTCATCACACTTGAAATTCTTCACTCCTGAATGAATTAATAGGTGCTGAGTGAGATGACCCTTCCGTGTAAATCGTTTATCACATTCATCACACTTGAAATTCTTCGCTCCTGATTGAATTACAGTAATCACTCCAATATCCGGATCAATAGAGCCATCGGTAGGTTCGGATATTGGTTTTGTCCGGATATTGGGCCCCAGCTTATGGACTTGTACTTACGGACCCTAACACAGAGAAACACCTATACAACTCCCTCCGGACATGCATAGCACCTATTTAACACCCAAATCACACCAATAAGGCACATAAATGACTGAAATAAATGCAATAGACACATAAAATGTGGGTTTAGAAGTATGTTCATACATTAATAAACATTCTGGTACTTATGGACTCTAACCGAACCTAACCTAACCGAACCTAACCGAACTCTGAAAAACACATTCCTACTGCACATGCATGAGGTAAGTTTAGTATGGAAAGAAGTACAGTATGACACTTTCTGGTAAGTATAGTATGGGAAAAAAATACAATATGAAACATTCTGGTAAATATAGTATGGAAAATAGTACAACATGAAACATTTTGGCTACTTACAGCAAGTCCCTGGCCACCTCGATGAATAACCGCCTCCTCTCGGACTCTGACAGTAAGAAAGATTTCCTGAAGCACTTGCACTACACTCTTCCTGAAGTCTTGCACTGAACTTAGTCACTAACACACAGAAGTCCGTTCTTTTCACAGTGTTCACTTTAGTCCAAATAATGTTCCATTAAATTTAAGTGTTGCACATTAACTTTTCCCAAGTTTTTTTAAGTTTCCAAAGCCAAAACAAAGAAGGTTAGTTACGTTAAATTTCTTTTCTACTTAGTCTTTTCTCCCAACTTGAAAACCTTAACACAACACACCGTTTTTTTCACTGCACAACACTCAAAATTCCCGTGTGGTCTAGTGGAGAAGTTCTTGCTGTTTATTCACTGTCAGAGCCCGAGAGTATCACTGGCAGGCGTCCAAGGGGTGCATCGGTGGGTAGTGGTGATGGCGCACCGACTACAGAAGACTCTGAAGACAGCCGCAAACTCACGTCGAGCGGTGACTCCACTGTAGCTGATGTGCTGGGCTGTGGCTCGGAGCATGAGGGCCTGTCTTGGGGAGGCAACGGAGTGGAACCAGGGCTTGGCACAGCGGGGGTCACGGGCCTGAAAAAACTGTCAATCGTTGACTGACGCAAGGACCGACGATTCTGGCGATTGATGATGCGCTGCCGGAAAGCACGCACTTCCTCCACGAGTCCCAAGGGCCCCATCTCCCTGTCGCAGTCCGGGTGTTCCAGGTAGTCTAGGACAGAACTCTAGATGTTCCCGGAGTGCGCTCAGCTTGGGGATGGCTGGAGTAGTGTCCTGCTGGGCGGAGTCTGCATCATCATCGCCTTCGTCGTCGGAATCTTCAAGTTCGGGACTGACACCAGCAACCGAAGACGCGATCTCGATATCAGACAACGTCTGATACCCAGGATCGCCCTCGTCGTCGTCCAACCACTCACGAACATCGTCCACATCAACATCGTCGCCGTGCGTACGTAGCCGTGCATGGAAGTCATCCACGTCAAACCCTAGGAAATCGTACTCCACATCTGTTCCGAGAAGCAGACGAGACCAACCATTTTCAAGAGTTTTCACAGGGACTTCCTTCCATGCACTAGCCCAGTTGTACAGCGCAGACTTGATGTTGTAGCGGCGAAAGGTTTTCCAAAGTCCGCTTGCCTCGAGTGTCACGTCCTTCCCTGCGCTCGTCCTCGTCCTCGAGAACCACCATCACCTCGTCCAGGAACTTCCGACGGTACAGGCGCTTTGTTGCCACGATCACTCCTTGGTCCATTGGTTGAATGAGAGCAGTCGTATTAGGTGGCAGAAACATGCACCTAATACGGCCATTCTCAGCAACCAAGTCCTTGTCGCACGGGTGGGCAGGTGCATTGTCGAGGAGAAGGAGAGCCTTTACCTGGTCGCGAGGAATTCCCAGTGTCTTCGTCTGGTAATGTATGACCTCCTTGACGAAGTGATGGTGAAACCAGTCTTTGAAAATCACAGCTGTGAACCATGCTTTCAAAGAATGGTACCATACGACAGGAAGGACATCCATCACCCCACGAAGGCACCGAGGCTGCTTTGCACGGCCAACAATAACGGGCTTAAGCCGGTGCATGCCGTTAGCATTGGCACAACACAAAGCAGATATCCGTTCCTTAGAAAGCTTGCGGCCAGGTACACGCTTCTCCGTCTCATCGGCGAGAGTGTTCGTTGGCACCGAGCGATAGAATAGGCCAGTTTCGTCAGCGTTATAGACTTGACCGAGAGTGAGGCCCTCCCCTGTCGATCAAGCCTTTCACCTTGTGCCGAAACTCGTCCACTCCATCCTCGTTAGCGTCCAATGCTTCGCCATGTGCTTTACGGTTAGTAAGGCCATGTCGCAACTTGAACGCGAAGAGCCAACCCTCGGATGCCTTGAAGTCTAGGGCGTCGTGAAGCCTTGCAAACTTCTCAGCAGCAGCCTTCAGCTCCGTTCCACGTACCATCACACCAGCTGCACGTTGCTGTCGATACCAAATCAACGTGGAGCGGTCGATCTCTGCATACTTGGGAGTAAACATAACCTTCCTCTCCACGTTGCGTTTGCTTCTCGACGAGAAGTCAGCCGTGTACTGCATGAGCTTGTCTCGGGAACGCTTGATATCAAACAAAGTCGACCGGGCCAGGTTGAACTCGCGGAGAATGCGAGAGGAAGACCAACCCGCATCAACCTTCTCCAATATCTCCCGTTTCTTCTCCAGAGTCAACACCACTCTCTTCCTTTTCTCAGGAGGCGGGGCCATCATCACACACACTAAGAGTAGGGCAGAGAGCAGCAGGAGGCCTTGCAGCAAGTACGGCACCACCACAAAAGCGAGCACGTGGGCAGCCATTACGAAGAGCGCAGGTCCAGTCGCGGTGAGAGACAGGCGGGAAGTGGGGAGGATGCAGCGGCGCTCTATCGGACGTCGGAGGAATGACGAACCAAAACAATGCTCTCACGCGGCGCGCGCGGCAAGTTCAAATTACGGACGGCAAAAAATCGTTTTTTTTTCCAATTTTTTTGGATTTTCGGACCATTTTGGGAATGTTTGATCCCAGGACGATAAGGTTCGGTTAGTGGGGATGTTCGGTTATTGGGCGTCCGGATATTAGAGTGATTACTGTAATAGGTTCTGAGTGAGATGACTCTTATGTGTAAATCGTTTATCACATTCATCACACTTGAAATTCTTCGCTCGTGAATGAATTAATAGGTGTTGAGTGAGATCACGCTCCTCTCTAAATTGTTTGCCACATTCATCACACTTGAAATTCTTCACTCCTGAATGAATTAATAGGTGTCTGGTGAGGCTATTCTTCTGTGTAAATCGTTTATCACATTCATCACACTTGAAATTCTTCACTCCTGAATGAATAACTGCATGTTGGGTAAGACTGTTCTTAAAAGGAAATGCTTTACCACACTCTAAACATCTGAACTGCTCAACTTCAGCTAAGGACACTGTGTCCAGGACAGTCTCATTGTCACTGAGGAATATTTTGTCACCCACCTCACACTCTGACTGTTCTTCCTTTACCACCTCCAATATTTTGTCACCCACCTCACACTCTGACTGTTCTTCCTTTACCACCTCCAATATTTTGTCACCCACCTCACACTCTGATGCTACATCTGGTTCTTCCTTTACCACCTCCAATATTTTGCCACCCACCTCACACTCTGACTGTACATCTGGTTCTTCCTTTACCACCTCCAATATTTTGTAACTCACCTCACACTCTGACTGTACATTTGGTTCTTCCTTTACCACCTCCAATATTTTGTCACCCACCTCACACTCTGACTGTTCTTCCTTTACCACCTCCATTATTTTGTCACAAACCTCACACTCTGGCTGTACATCTGGTTCTTCCTTTACCACCTCCAATATTTTGTAACTCACCTCACATTCTAACTTTACATTTGGTTCTTCCTTTACCACCTCCATTATATCATTCCTTCCACCTCTCTCAACATCCACTATACTTCAGTTACTCTACCTTGGTGTTAATCTTACTGTCTACCACCAACAGGATGACTTACCCTCATTGTACCCATGCTCAGTCATCAGATGCTCCCATTACAATGAACAGTGTCAAAAATTCATCACTATTACTGGATAATAATAGTAAATATATAAAATGGATAAAATTTCAACACATAAAAAATGGATAAAATTTCAACACAGACTATTATTCCTTCAACCCTTTGGCCACGACCTATCATTTCTCGGTCATTCCCCTGGTTGCGGCCTAAGTCCCTAAAAAATTGTGCTAATTATATTGTTACTTTTCCAATGGGAAATGACTGTGAAGTTCTAATTTTTTTAGTGTGATAATGGTAAAAAATGCACATTTCTCTACGAAAAAACTTTAAGGCCATAAGAAAAAATGCAAAAATTAATTTTTGCAATTGTGTGATTTTGCAATAATGAGGGAATTATTTATGGCACATACAGAGAAATCAAAACTAATCATATTTGTACAAGAACATTGTAAGCAACGTTGGGTCTGGTTAGTACTTGGATGGGTGACCGCCGGGGAACACTAGATGCTGTTGGCATCCCTACGTGTCAAGTGGGGTTGGTGGAGGATTAGTGCCCCTCCCTGTAAAACAATTAACTCTAAGCCCTTGGCCACCCCGTTTGGGATACATGGCGTCTGGCAATGGATGAATGAATGAAACATTGTAATTTTCTGAGAAAAAAATGAAAAAATAATTAATTTGTGCTATTCTCTAATTTTGTTATAATGACAAGATATTTACTTCAAACAAGGTTTTTCACTTGTATATATACACTAGACACATGTATACTGTTTGTTGGCACATAAAAGAAATCAAAACCTACTGTATTTAGAGAAAAACAACAGACGTGTAGATGGAAATGTGTTTTTTTCGGCTGTGGACTGTGGTTGCCTGACTTGCCACAAAGAATAATTGGTAGGGCGACCACAGTCACCTAACACGGCCAAAGGATTAAATATTGCTAACACGTGAATGTTTCTGAACCGTAACTTTAAACATACAGGCCATCACTGCTGAGTCAAGCTGTCAATTCAGGCATATTACCACCATCTTCCTTACTTCAAATGCTGTTACCCATTGTGTCTGCCGTAAAAGATACTGCAAAGGATAACACACCAGGTATATAATCCAAATCAGCTTTGTGAAAAAAAAAAAATCTTCCACAGGACACTACATGGATAATAACCCATAATTTGTTGGCTGAGGTACCTCTTGTTGGATGTGCTAACACAACATAAGATGTGCCCTCAGTCCTGTTTTGTACTTATCATCCATTACTCAGGCAGTGACGACAGTGTTTATGACTGTTTTACTGCTCTGACTCCAGCTGTGAACCTGGAACAACAGCCGCCATTAGACCAGCATTTCCATGAAGTTAATTACATGGTCCAGTGAACCCTAATTTTGCATGGAGCTCATTTATACTGACAAAAAAGAAAAAAAAATGTTCAGGTTCATTTTAATGGTTATTCAATTTGCAAAGCAATAAAAGACATATAGAAATGTATATTAAAACAGCTAAAGAAAAAATACTGTGTCTTTGTCTTACTAGAGGCTTGTTTGCAAATCTGTGTACAACATGAACTTTTATAAACAAAAAATATAATTTAACATTTAATATCACTTTACTGTTTCATTCATGACCAATACATCTTTAACCCTTAAAATGTCTAATCATCAAGTAACTACTATATTACTTTTGGAATGCATTCTGAACTTCCTACCACCTCGTTATTGTGCATCAGAGACATGGATAGCATCAACTGTGGCACAGTTTGACAGTAAGCCACACTATACTGGAATCACTCCTGTATTGAAGATAACAAAAACTTTAAAGAGTCAAAAGAGGAATCTTTGGGAATATTTATAATTCAATTTTCCCCAATACCAAAACAAGGGGGATTCTTAAGCTTTTTTTTTCTGTGCAGATTTCACTTACACAATGCATGGTACAACCTAGGAATACATTATAGCCATGCAAAACAATGGTTTACAGTACAACACTTTATAAAGGCAGAGGCGGAAACATAAACATGAAGATTTGAGTCCTGGCACAGTCATTACCTTTTAGCAGGGGTCAACATCAGCTCCTCAGATGAACTGACTGCAAGCTGCCTTGTGCATGTCCAGTTGCCCTCTCACCACACACCTGAATCACAGATCACTTCATTACATACACAACGGTAGACTATCTAGTGGGCAAGTACTTCATGGTACATCAATGCAACTATGTAATACTTTTATAAGTCATTGATCTGGAATCAACAGATTAATGTGTACATCCTGAGGAAATACAGAAACCAGTAAAGCTTAAATGTGAAGCATTTCTAAAAAAAAGATACATACAGCAATTGTAATTACATAATTTAAACAATGACTAAAATTATGAGGTGGTGGCAACAATCATCCACTCACTTGATGTATGGTAGTACTGAACTTCTCCCTTCCCCTTTCTCACTTTATTTCCGTCTGCCTTCCTCTCATCTTACCTCTCCCTTCCCTTTCTGATACTTTTTATGACTCTTCTTTCCATATCAGGTGGCTCAATGCTCAGTAGGGTAGGTTCATTATAAAACTACTATCTTGGACAAGTAGAGATAGTTAGGACTCAGTATTATGATGTCTGACGAGAAGTTTTAGATCCATCACTTGTATAGTTTTTTGAGGAAATCGATCTAAAGACAAATACAAATATCAGTGACCCATTGAATTTTTTCACAATTTTACTCTGACTTTCGTTTGTATGAAGGCATAGTATATGTGCATTCACTGAGCCTGACTTTTGTCATGTTGCAGGTATGTTACGTTGTGATACACTTCTTGAAAATGGGAAGAACTCACAATTCTGCAGTGTCAACTTGGACTGGTACAGCCAAAAAGTTCTGCAGTCACCTTTCGCCACTGGATAAAACCGAACCACCTACACTCTGCCAAGTAATACAGTATTGCTATTATCTGCAGAACAGTCATCCCCATGTAAAAGATTACACTACTGCTAAGATGATAGCAAAGGATGTCATCGACATCTGGGGGGCAGTCAACCCATGGCTTACCCTGCATGGAGAGTATTACCTGGTGAAAATGGTCCACAGAGCGTGCTTCAAGAAAGCAAAGGCCATCAACAGGAAATCTCTTCCTACAGTTCAGGAACAGAAACTGAAAGCAAAGTTAGATAAGCTTTTTGATATTTCCACCTGTATATGTGAATTGCCTGTCCGTAACTGTGATGACAAATCTGTGAAGTGCAGCAAAGAAAACTGTCAAGTCCAGCATATTGTCTGCACTTGTCCTCCTAGAAAGGTGAATATTTTCTCTGGTTTATAATTGGTTCTATGTGTGCATTATTCAGCTGAATCCCATTGGGCATGCAATATAATGCACATATTTCTTCTTTCTGGTTCCTATACAGGACAGGCAATACCCAGATGATCAGAGAGCTAAAGTGAGGACCAAAGGCTCTTTCCAGTTGGGCCCTGTTGATAGAGCCGACTCAAGGAGATGCCAAAAAATGGCAGCTGATGTCGAAAGACTCAAGAGACAGGCTGAAAAGCACAGGGAAGCTGATGTGGTAGCTTCTACGACCACGTCTGCCCATGTTCTCAAAAGTGATACGGAAGCATTAGGACATGGAAAAAATATGAATAACATATTCATTCATCATTCATTCATTGCCAGACGCCATGTATCCCAAACGGGGTGGCCAAGGGCTTGGAGTTAATTGTTTTACAGGGAGGGGCACTAATCCTCCACATATATTTTCCAATAAACATGTGACGTATTTCATACTTCCACCCACTTAATGTAGTGGTTTTGTCTTTATGGCAGCTCTACACTGAGTGGCAAGCTAAATGATTTCCTGTAAACCAGGAAAGCATTTACAATGCTTGGTGGTAACCTTATAACCAATCAACACGTGTTCCCTACATGACAATAAGTGGGTCGGCAGAGGGTTAGTGCCCCTCCCCGGAAAACAATCAGCTAAAAATACAAACAAGAAGCCTCAGACCAGGACTGACCAAAAGGTGATGACTAAGGACCGAACAAAGGACATGGTACGGTTAGCTACTTGGAATGTAAGGGGTGTAAATGATGAGGTGAAAGAGAGATTGTCTAGGTGCTTGTGGGAGCAAAAGTGGATGTATGTGGAGTAACTGAAACTAAATGGCAAGGTGAGAGTGTGAAAGAATGGGAGTCTCGTTGGGGAATATGTGCGGGAGTAGGTGAGAATGAGAGAGCAAAAGGAGGAGTGTGTATTGGTGTAAGTAACAGATGGAAGGAGAATATAAGAAAGTATGGATCAGTTGGCTTTAGGGTTGTGTGGGCAAGACTGAGAGTTGGACTAAAAATGTGGACGATTGTGTGCATGTATGCGCCAACGCAAGATCGTGCAAGGAGCGAGAGAGAGGAGTTCTGGACAAACATGGATGCATACTTGGAAAAGTTTGAAAGGAATGAGAAAGTGTTTTTGATTGGAGATACAAATGGAAAAGTAGGGAATGTTATGGTGGATGGAGTGGTTGGTGAGTGGGGTGTGCCTGCAGAGATGGATGAGAATGGCAGTGCTTTAGTGGACATTTGTGCTGTGAGGGGGCTGGTGAGAGTCAATACCCTCTTCAGGCACAAAATGATCCATAGGTACATGTGGCAAGTGATAAGAAGGGTGAGTGGTGAACTGAAAGAACGGAAGGCGATGACTGGTTACATGTGTTTGGATGAAAGGATGAGGTGTGTAATGGATGCAAGAGTATACAGAAGCTGGGGGAGTGGACTTTCTGAGCACAGCATTAAGGTCCAAGGGAAATGGAGAAATAGAAGAAGGGAAGGATAGGTGGAAGTAGTGCATACAAGGAGAGTGGAAAAATTACAAGAGGAGGGGAAAAAAGCAGAATTTAAGAGGGAAGTGGAGATGCCATTGCATAAATATGGATTCGAGCAGATGGGGGATGTGGAAGGTGTTTGCAAGATAGTCACAGAAGAAATCTGTGCTGCATGGGAGGTGGTGTGTGGGATGAAGAGAAGACAAAAGGGGGTGCAGGGAATAGCATGGTGGAATGAAGAGGTGAGGGAGGCTGTGGCACAAAAGAAGAAAGCATAGAGTGAGTGGATGAGAAACACTGGCGTGGAAAAAGCTGAGAGACACAAGAGAAAGTTACATGCAGAGAGGACAAGAGAGGTGAAAAGATTAGTAAGAGAGGGTAAGAAGAGAGTGGATGAGGAATTTGGGAGGAATCTGAGTGTAAATTGGAGGGAATGTAAGAAAATGTTCTGGAAAGAGGTAAAGAGAGTTAGACAGTGTGCCAATGAAGTTAGCTGGGGAGTGAAAGATATAAATAGTAGATTTTTTCTTTTTTAATGAGAGGAAGAAGGAACAAAAGGCTGCAAGCCCACAAAATTGTTCCTTCCAAGAGAAAAACAAAATACAAGAGAGAGCCAAATTCAAGATCCAGTCATTTCATTTCAAGATGTCTGGAGTGACACACTGCATTTGAAAGACTGATCATAGGAAGCAGGAAATACAGACAGAGGGAGACAGTTCCAGAGTTGACCTGTTGCATAAATGATGGACTGGGAGTAATAGTTAACTCTTGCTTTAGGGAGCTGGACAGAAAAGGGATGAGAGTTTGCTGCTAGACGGGTGCTATGCGCCCGTCGTAGAGGTGGAGGAATGCATGCAAACGGTTCAGAGGAGTAGTGACCATAGAAGTAGTGACAGAAAAGAGATAAAGATGCAACACTGCAGCGAAGAGACAGAGGTTGAAGGGAGTCAGTCAGAGGAGAAGAGTTAATGAGATGAAAAGCCTCTGACTCCACCCTATTGAGAAAAGCTGTATGTGGGGAGACTCCCCACACGAGAGTTGTACTCCACACAGGGGCGAATAAAACCCGTGTATAGAGTCAACAATTGTGAAAGGGTAAAGAAGGAAAGGAGTCGGGTTAGCACACCTAATCTCTTGGAAGCAGGTTTTACAAGAGATGTAATATGATCTTTCCAAGATATGTCCCGAGTAAATGAAACCCAAAGCATGTTCGAGGATGATGCAGGATTAAGCTGAATATTATTAAACATTAGTGGGTATACCTGTGGAAGATTCTGTCGAGTTGATAGGTGTAAAAACTGAGTCTTTGATGCATTAAAAACAACCAGATTATTTTTACCCCAGTCAGAGATACGAGCCAAGTCAGACATTACGTGTGCCATTGCCTCATCACTTGTTTGTTGAAGTAACTCCTGAGATGGACGTTGCAGGAACCGAATGGAAAGGTGAAGGGTGGAGTCATCAGCGTATGAGTGGATAGGGTTAGATGTACAGCTTAGAAGGTCATTGATGACCAAATGGAAGAAAGTTGGTGATAGGACAGAGCCCTGAGGAACACCACTGTTAATATATCTTGGAGAACGATGGCCGTCTACAACAGCGGCTATAGAACGACCAGAAAGAAAGCTAGAGATGAAGGCACAGATAGAAGGATAGAAACTGTATGAGGGCAGTTTGGAAATTAAAGATTTATGCCAGACTCAATCAAAGGCCTTTGAGATGTCAAATGCAACGGCAAAGCTTTCGCCAAAGTCCCGAAAAGAGGATGACCAGGAGTCTGAAACATAGGTGAGAAGATCGCCAGTGGAGCGTCCCTGACAGAACCCATACTGACAATCAGAATGAAGGTCGTGATAGGAAAGATGCTTTAAAATTTTTCTCTTAACCCCTAAAACGCGGCTGTGTACGCGTGATCCCCCCCCTGTGACGGGGTTGTAGCGGGGTCTGAGTACCTGTGGAAAAATATTAGCCAAAAATCATAGATTAACCCTAGAGCATTAAAATTTTTATGGCATATATTACTTACATTCAGCTATCTCCTGAGCCACATGTTGAGCCTTCGTTGACTACCCAAGGACTTGTGAAGACTTGCAAAGTTGGGTAACAAAGTCTTCACTCTCACACCTCCAGAAACCCGGTTTTCTTTCTACCACAGCCTCAATCTGTCACAGTACACTTTATACAACAACGTACAGGTTGTTTGGAATCCGTATTTGTAAATAAGAACTGAAAATAAGGCTAAAATGGACGGAGCGCACGGCCGACATGCAGCGCGGTGGCGATCTTCCCGTCAATATTGTCACATTTGCCTTTTCTCGGCAAAAAACACGTATACTCCTTTTTTTCCATCATAGGACTTCGCAAACGTTTGCCTGTCACTATTACGGTAATAAAAATCAATGTCACTGCCAGTATTGTGGACTGGAAATGAGGAAGACCACCGCGGCGCGAGTTTATTCAGCCTTACGGCAGGCACTTTATTCTCACTCCTGTCGGCCACTCGCACTTCATTTCTATCGCTCACTTTCACTGTATCTTTTTTTTTTTTTGCCTTATTCATCAGTGTCACTGTCCAGTGTTATAAAAATAATATTTTATAAACAAAAAACTTTTACTTTAAGAAAATAGAATATGAAAATATGCTTTTATCTTTTTACACTGGAGTGACTGTCACTCGCAATACTTATATGATTACTATGTACAATTATTTACAACAAAAAACACTGTAACTGTCAGTGCTTTTACAAGTACATACACTAATTTACACTCATCAGGCTGTCACTGTCAGCACGTAAAAGAAAACTAAACAATATTATCACTGTCACTCTCAGTATTTTTCCCAATATTTTTACCCTTATTTTCAAAATCTACTTAGGCTGTGGTAGTCGAAAAAACACGGGTAAGCACAGAGGGGAACTTTGCACTCTTTGCACTGCAAGGAGGTGCGCCTAAAAGTTCTTTCCTGCCTGGTAGTGTGGCTGCACACATGACACCTCCTCAGTGCTTTCCCCTTCTTTGCAGTGGCTGGCAGTGGCTCCAGGCGGTGTCGCTGAAGGTAGGCCATACACTGTAGGCGGTCTGGAGGCGTTTTGGACCTGTTGAAAGCAACTGGCCATAACGCTGAAGCAGCTGGTAGACACAAGTCTTGGAGAATCTTCTGAGAGAGTAGTTGGCTGGCTTCCTGTTCTTGATTTTATACAGGATGAAGGCGTTCAACATGCACATGTCAATCAAGTGCAAGAACACCTTCCTGTACCAACGACGATTTTTCCTCAGACAGTCAATCTCTCCAATCATCATATCCGACTTGTCCACCAGCCGCATATTGACGTTATAGTCAATTACAGCATCAGGCTTCATCACAGGCTCGCCAGTCCTTCTGTCGACCTTCCCTGTTGCCAGCATTTCACCCTTGTGTACTGTGGTGAGCATGTTCACGACTCTCTTATCATGCCACCTGATCGCAAGCATCTTGTCAGATTTCTTCAGGTGCACGTCTCCCCGCTTTGACTTTTCAGCCTCTGGGAAGGCAGGGTAATGTGCCCTGTTACTTCTGACAGTGCCACAGGAGCCGACGCCGTGTTCAGAAAGGTACTTGGCGAGTTTTGGAGCTGTATAATAATTGTCCGTATACAGGACATGATTCTCGCCAAAGTACTTTTCCAAAAGCACTTTCACCACAGAACCAGAGAATCCAAGGGGATCAGTCTTATCCAAGTCGACATTGCTGGCAGTGTAGATGACGAAGTCAAGGATGAACCCCGTCTTGCAGTCGCACAGCACGAAAAACTTGATTCCAAAGCGGTGGCGTTTGCTTGGAATGTACTGGACGAACCGAAGACGGCCCCTGAACAATACCAAAGACTCGTCAATCACGACTTTCTTGAAAGGGCGCAAGAACCTTGTAAACTTATCTTTGATCATGTTCAGGATTCCCCTCACTTTCCATAATGGGTCAGTTTGGGAAGGCTCATCATTATTCGCGAAGTGAAGATAAGTCATCAGCTGCCTAAAACGATCGTGCTCATGTATTTATTGAATATTGGTGTTGGGCACAGCTCGTCGGAACCCCAGTACTCTTCCAACTTATGCTTCCAGTTGTGCGGCATAAGCAACATCAAGGCAATAAATACAAAAAGCTCGCGGATCGTCAAAGGCACCCATGATGCCATCCGCGACGTGGATGGCGTCGCAGCCTCACCTTCTTCTTCGCGAATTGGCGCACATTGCCCCTCGTACCTGTTGGTCTCGGTACAGATGTGCTCCATAACCTCGTCGTCAAGGAAGGCCAACAGGTAGTCAACACATTCACCATCGTCGTCCACAGGGAAGTCAGCCTGAAGTCCACACTCACTTTCGTCAAAGGGCAGATCTTCAGGCACAAAATCTGATCCCTCTGACCACACAAAAGCATCTAAAGTTCCCTGCCTAGGCTGGGAGGTGCTTGGGGCGGCGGGGGGAGAGGCAGGTCGTGTGGGAGTGGGTGAGGCAGGCTGGGCAATAGTAGGTAAGGGAGAGGTTATCCCAGGCCGTGTTGGTGTTGTGGTGGTGGTGGTGGTGGTGGTTGGAGGGAGATTATCGCTTGGGTCAAGGTCACCCGCGGTGGCGTGACTCCTGAGTTGCCTAGTGGGAGTTAGCCTAGGGGACTTAACTTTACTCACACGAACACTAGGCCTACGATAACCTCTCATACGTAACATTGCCTCGTCTACTTCCCTTTCTCGGTGGTGATGGAGACTCCGATGACTCAGGAGACAGGACAGCAGACGAGGAGGACGAGAGAAGAGGGCTGGGAGAACGTGGCGGGCTTGCGGTGGTGTGGCGTGGCGTAGTGGACAATGGCGGTGCACTGGTGTCTCCGCTCCTCTTCCTTTTCTCTCCCTTTCCATATTCGAGGCCCCTTTTCACCGGGGCCTTCCCTGTAGAGGTGCTGGGCACAGTCACAGTTTCCTCGGGCACAGAAATCATCACTTCAGGGGCTGAATCAGCACTCGATTGTGTCTCTGATTCAGCCAGGCTAGACAAAACACCCACGTCACTGCCGTAGTCCATAGAGGCTTTCAACAGTTCAGATGCTATGGCCGAGTCACTTAGCCCCTTGGTAGTCACTTGTAAAGTTTTGAAGGGCGTAGAGGTAACAAAACCCTTTTTCGGAGGGCTAGAAGGCACGCAACTAGAAGAGCTAGAGCCTGACATGGTGTCACCATGGCAGATTTGCGTGGACTGACGCTAATCTGGGGCAAACCGCGCGAAAAAACGACAGTGTGACAACTGGGGAAACAAGCGTTTCCCAATAGCAAAAAGTGCTTGCGAGATGACAGCGCAGATTGACACGTATCAGCCATCCGCGCGTTGCCATATCGCACGACGAGGGAGGGCCGCGCATCGGTGCGTCCGTGGGTAAAAAAAATGAGACTTGGCAACAACCGAGGTCAGTAGTACAAAGGTCAAGTGTGCTAAAAGTAGCTCACGGGTGGCGGGACTGAGAGACAATACCAGCTTGAGCCTGCTTGCCCGCGGTTATTCAAAATTAACTCAAATCGCAAACGCGACGACCCGCCGTCTTGCCCTTTGGGCCGACCATCGCAAAAGCGACGATCCGCGTTTTAGGGGTTAAGAACTGACTTGATAACTTTTGAGATACAGGATGTTAAAGCAATTGGACGACAGTTAGAGGGTTGGGAATGGCCACCCTTCTTTGGGACTGGTTGATGAGAGCAAACTTCCAGCAAGAAGGAAAGGTACAAGTTGGTAGGCAAAGGCAAAAGAGTTTGCCTAGGCAGAGTGTAAGCACCGAAGCACAGTTCTTGAGAACAGGAGGGACTCCATCAGGCCCATATGCCTTATTAGTATTGAGGCCTGTAATGGCAGACAATACATCAGCTGAAGAAATTTTAATGTCAGCATGAGGAAGTCAAAAAGGGGATGTGATGGAGGAACAGTACCAGAATCGTCTAAGGTGGAATTGGAGGAGAAAGTCTGAGTGAAGAGATCTGCTTTATCAGTAGAAGAAATAGCTACAGAACCATCAGAGTAGAAAAGAGGAGGGAAGGATGATGAGGTAAAGTTGTTAGAAAGGTTTTTGGTAAGGTGTCAGTAGGAGCGGGAAGAATTCAAGTTAGAGAGTTGAGAGCATTTAGTACGGATGAAAAACAGACTTAGCAAGAATCCGGGCAGAAACGTATAGAAGATGTGATTCAGGGGTGGGTTGGCTCTGGTAACTTTTATAGGCCCTCTCCTTCTTGCGGACAGCATTAGAACAAGCATGATTAAACCATGGCTTTCTTGCATTAGTCAAAGGATATGAGAAAGGAACGTATGCTTCCATGCCCGAGAGAATAACCTCCGTAATGAGCAAGGCATACCCAGATGGCTCCTGGCCCTAGAAGCAATAATCATTCCAGGGAAAATTAAAGAAATACTGCCTGAGGGCCTCCCAATCCGCAGCTCCAAAGTGCCACAGACGACGTTTCATTGGAGGGTCCGCAGGCTGTACCGGAGTGATAGGACAGGTTAAGGTGATAAGGTTGTGATCGGAGGAGCCCAAAGGAGAAAAAAGATTAACAGTGCAAGCAGAAGGATTAGTTGTAAGGAAGAGGTCAAGTATGTTGGAGCTCTATCCAAGGCGGTCAGGGATACGGATAGGGTGCTGTACAAGTAGCTCTAGGTCATTAAGGATAGAAAAGGTGTAGGCTTGTTCACCAGGTGGATCAGTGAAAGCAGAGGAGAGCCAAAGGTGGTGGTGAACATTGAAATCTCCTAGAATGGAGATTTCAGAGAAAGGAGAAATGGATAGAATGCTTTCCATCGTAGAAGTAAGATAGTCAAAGAATTTGTGATAGTCAGTAGAATTAGGAGATAAGTAAACAGCGTAGATATATTTAGTCAGAGAATCACAGGAAAACCAAAAACAGAGTGTAGAAAATACAGAAGAATCGAGTTCAGGAACACAAGAGCAAGATAAGTTGTTGCATATATAAACACAACAGCCACCTTTGGCTTTCAAATGAGTATATTGAAAGCAGGAGGATACAGAAAAGAGTCTGCTGTCAGTTGCCTCAGACAGCTGAGTCTCAGTTAGAAAAAGAAGGTGAGGTCTAGAGATGTGGTGTTCAAGAGCGCAAAAGTTAGAGGAAAGGCCAAGAATGTTGCAGAAATGATGAAGAGTCAGACAGTGGTTCCAGGCATCTTGAGTCGTCACCGGGAGAGGGGTGGAAGGTGAGGGCATTTAGGGTCCCCCCCCGGGGACTCCGGGGCCACGTGTTTTGATGCCATGATTATTTTTTTTTTTACATTTTGGAGAAGGAAGTGTGGTGTGTACTGTGCATGTAGTTTGGTGTTGATAGTTAAACTTGTATTGGAGAGCATGCTGGCCTACTCTCTGTGTTACTGAGACACTGAAAAAGTTCAGCAAAGAGGGATGGTTGGGACCTAGTCCAGAGGGCTGATGAAATGGGAGCTCCAGCTATCCCTGTCATCAGCTTTCCATCTACCTTGGGTATACTGCCCTGCTCGACTGGTGCTACAATCTACTCCTGTAGTAGAGAAGGGAGAAAAAGTGAGCAGATGGAGAGAACAGTTTAAAGAACTGCTGAACACAGAGAATGAAAGTAATGCAAGTGTAAGTGGCTAGGGAATGGCTAGGAGATAGAAGGATGTGAGAAGAGAGGAAGAAATCAGTAGGATGGAAGTTGTGGAACCAATGAAGAAAGTCAAAATGGGGAAAGCCCCAGGAACTGATGGAGTGTGTGGTGCATTGCTGATGCATGGGGGAAAGACAGTAGTAGAATGGATGTGGAAGATGTGCACATTGGCCTGGGAGGAAAGTAGAGTCCCAGAGATTGGAAGTCAGGTATAATTATTCCCCTGCAGAAAGGAAAAGGGGAAAAAGAAGTATGTGGTAATCATAGGGGCATTTGTCTTCTTAGTGTAATAGGAAAAGTGTATGGTAGGATACTTATTGACACAGTTAGGGAAATAACAGAGGAATCAGTTGGAGAAGAACAGGGAGGTTTTAAGAAGGGAAGAGGATGTGTAGATCAGATATTCATTCTTAGATCTTTAGTGGAAAAGTTTCTCAAAAAGGGAAAGAAGTTGTATGCTACCTTCATGCATTTGGAGAAAGCATATGACATGGTGGATAAAAAAGGATTATGGAAAGTATTAACGCTTTCAATCACGATCACGATAAGTTTGAATAAGTTTCACATTCCATAACACATCGCCTTTCTCCCCACCCCCCGATGCCTGCCACGTGCTCCAAAAAAGTGTATTCGTGGCTTATTTTCACCACCCAAACATATTTATTTTGCCACAAAACCCACATATTGCTATTCGTCAATGTTTGTTCTACATAAGGAAAAAAAAACACACACACACAAACACTATATGAATGTTACAGCGGTGTGAATGAACATTCAAGAACATTCATCTCACTTCCCAACATTGTAACTCATGTTCACAAATCTATCTCTACATGTTATACCATCATTAGAAAGAGAATTTTATTAGCTTTCGAATGGGATCGTTGGCATTTTGATACGAGGTATGGTTTTTGAGTAATAAGCGAAAAAGTGAAACCTTCTGACTGACACCAGATTTTTTATTCATGGAGCTCTAGCAAAAAACTTTTTTTGGTAATGTTAGTTTTTTTTTATCATCGTATGCAGAATTTTATGGGCTTTCATTTAAGACCTGAACTGTTCTCCTATGCCTCATAGTTTTCGAGAGAGAGAGAGAGAGAGAGAGAGAGAGAGAGAGAGAGAAAGAGAGAGAGAAAAAAAAAACTACGGTGTACCCACCCGGACGCTGAACCACCGTCAGCTGTGGTCACTTACGTTATTTTCCCATAGCGCACAACATGTTTATGCTTGCTAGGTATGTTTTTTTTTTTTTCAGTTTTATTCTAAATAATATTATAAAATAACATCTAGTTTTCTTTATAGTCCTCTCAGAAACCACACATGAAAACTACATCTGTTGCTTGCAACTGAAACTGAAGCTGTACTTATTTCCCTGTCATTTGTGTTGATGTAAAGAACAATATATATAAATGTGTAAACATACTGACATAAAGACAGGTAAACAGATAAATCAAAACAGAAACAATCACTTACTTCTCCAGTGGCGTCGCTCCTCCTGCAGGACCAGATGGGTTTGGAGGTGAGAAGTTTTGTACTGTGTGTGTGCATTTACCTATTTGTATTTACCTATTTGTAGTATACAGGAATTGAGCAATGCTCGTGTTGTCCTGTCTCCATATCCACATTTATCAAGTCTACCTTTACACACATGAATGTTTTTCTCATGCACCATCTCTCTGTCTAAGTCGTTCCAAATATTTAAGTATTTACCTAATATACCTAATTGTGATATACACGGAATGTACTATGCTCGTGGGTTTCCGTCGCTGTTTCTCAGTAAGTCAAATTTAGCTTTAAACTCGTTTAAGTTTTTAGACTGGACGATCTCTTTGTCCAGGCTATTCCATAAGTCTATACATCTGTAAGGAAAGCTATATTTCTTGATATCCTTCAAGCAGCTTGACTTTTTCAATTTCATTCCGTGTCCTCTTGTTGCTCTCTTATCCCATACAAACAGATCTTCTTTGTCAATTTTATCTACTCCCACCATGGTCATGTCTCCTCTTTTTCTCCTTTCATCTAAGGAAGGCAAATCCAGTTTTTCCAGCCTCTCTCTGCATGACAGGTCTGCCAGACTGGGGACCATCTAGGTTGCTGTTCTTTGTATTTTCTCAATCTTGTTTATATCTTTTTTTTTGTGTGGGGACCACACTACCGCTGCATATTCTAACCTGGGGCGGATCATGGCCACTATCAATTTTTTCATCATCTCCTCATCCATATAATGAAATGCTACTCTTATGTTAGTCAAGAGTTTATAAGTCTCTCCAACTATCTTGTTAATGTGCTTTTCTGGTGACAAACTATCTTGGACCAGCACTCCCAAATCTTTCTCTTCTCTGCTTTTTGTGATTAATTCATTACCCAACAAATAATTCAGTGATGGCCTCCTGGTACTTTTACCCATTTCCAATATTTTACATTTCTTTACATTAAATTTCATTTCCCATGTCCGTCTCCAATTGTGTATCCTATCCAAATCCTCCTGCAGTATTTTACAATCCTCCTTGACCTCTACCTTCCTCAAGATCTTTACATCATCAGCAGACAGACTTGCATAACTGTTCACTCCATCTACAATATCATTTACGTAAATCAGGAACATTACTGGCGCCAACACCGAGCCTTGAGGGACTCCACTTGTTACTTCCCTCCATCCAGACATCCTATCCTTTATTACTGTCCTCATTTGTCTGTCTCTCAAAAAGTCTCTCATCCATTCCAGAAGTTTCCCCTTCAGTCCTCCTATATATTCTAATTTCCACATTAGTCTCTTATGAGGTACCTTGTCAAAGGTCTTCTCTAAGTCTAAGTACACAAAATCCACCCAACCATCTCTCTCCTGTACCACGTCAGTCGCTCTTGAGTAAAAGCTCAACAAGTTAGAAACACGTGACCTTCCACTTCTGAATCCAAACTGACATTCAGCCAAAATATTCATCTCTTCCAGATATTTTATCCATCTGTCTTTCAGGATTCTCTCACACAATTTTGCGACCATGCTGGTTAGAGACACTGGTCTATAATTCAGGGGTTCTTCCCTGTTTCCTCCCTTGTAAACTGGTACCACATTTGCCCTCTTCCATTCTTGTGGCACTTTCCCCTCTTCCAGTGAGCATACAATTAAGCTGTGAATTTTATCCGCCAGTTGTTCTCTGCATTCCTTCAGTACCCAATTAGAAATTCCATCAGGTCCTGGGGCTTTCCTTACATCTTGAGTTTCCAGTAATTTATACACATCCTGTACCTCCACTTTTATATCTTTTATCACCGGAACATTTCTAATCACTCCCTCCCTTTCCACAAGCTCCTTTTCTTTAGTGAAAACTGACTGGAAACGTTTGTTCATTATTTCTGCTTACATTGCCGCATACTTAAAGACCTCTCCTTCTACTTTCAATTTGGTGATTCCTTCCTTTTGTTTCAGTTTGCCATTAACAAATCTATAAAACAGTTTGGGTTCATCCTTGCATTTGTCTATTATACCTTTTTCAAAATTCCTTTCTTCTTCTCTACGTATTCTTGTGTATTCATTTCTTGTTCTTTTATATTCTTCCTTTGTTCTGTTGTTACCTCTCTTTCTCCAATTGTTCTATGCCTTATCTCTCTTTTTTTGCTATCATACACCTTCTATTAAACCACTCCTTTTTCCTGTTTTCTTTCCCTATTACTCTTGCTACAAATTTTTCCACTCCCAAATTATAGAGGTCTAGAAAGATATCCCACTCCCTCTGTATCTCGCTTGTTTCTCTGAATTTTCTCCAATCCGCATTTTCAAAAAGTTTCTCAATCCTGTAAAATTTGCTTTCCCAAAGTTGTATCTTCCCTGTCTATGAAGCTCGTCTCTTGGCTCGACATTCCCTATTAACATCTGGAACTCAGTGACCACATGATCACTTTTTCCTAAAGGACAGAGATATTTCAATGATTCTATTACATCGGGTTCTTTGGTGAATAGTAAATCTAACCTTGCTGGTGTGTCCTCACCTCGAAACCATGTCTCTTCTTTGACCCATTGCGTCATCACATTATTCATTATTATATTTAATAACATAGTGCCCCAGGAATCCTCGCCGCCTCCCGAGTACCATTCCTCCCAGTTCACCTCTTTACAGTTAAAGTCACCCACCAAAATTATATTATTGCTTTTCTCAATTATTTTTTGCAAATAGCTAGCCATATCTGACAACATCTCATGGTATTCGTCGTCCTTCCATGCTCTCATCTTTGGGGAAACATGCACTACTGCCATATCTCTCTTAACATTCTCTCCAGTTTCTAATTTCATATATATCACTTCAGCCCTGCCTTCTCCCATTTCCACAGTATCTACATTTATGTTGTTCTTCACTGCTATCATCACTCCTCCTCCCTTTTTTTCTTTTCTGTCGTTTCTCCACAGTTTGTATTTACCATCTCCCAAATGAACATCAATATCTTCTCTTAATTTGGTCTCTACAAAGCACATGACATCAGGTTCATGTTCTCTCAAGAAATCGTTAATTTCGATCCTTGTCGATGTGAAACTATCAACATTAGTATATATCACCTTCAAATTATTTTTGACCTTTTTAATACCCTCTTCTCTCCTACTCTCTGTCCGTACCACTTCTTCAACTTCTGATCTTTCACAGCCATCCCCCTTAGTTTCCTTCACTTCTATTTCCTCAAATACCACTTCCTTACTTTCATATCCAATACTCTCCAAAAAAAAGTATTACATTCTTCCTCTGTCCTCTTACCATTTTTTCCCTTTACTTCTTCCTTTAATTTTAAAACTTCTCTTTCTTCTTCATTCATTTCTTTTCTTATTATAATATTTTCCATCCCCGCCTCTTTGCTTAATTTCCAGGTCACTTTAAGTATCTCATTTATTACACTTTCTGATGTAAACTTGACTCTCATTGGTCTTGTTTCCCCTTTCTTATAAGGCCCTATCCTCCTTACTTCCTCAATTTCTTTTACCCACTTGTCTCCTTCGGGGTCAATCTTGCCTAATATTCCTCTCACCAAGTTCGTGTCTCTCTCGAGTCTTACGAACCTAACCTTTTCTTCCTCTTCTCTGTTTCCAAATATTACCACACATCTGTTCCTTTCTTCAGTTTCTCTCACTATTTTCTCTTTTTTCTTCAGTATTTTCACTACATTTTCTTCCATTTTTTTCTTGTTCATTTCCCTTTCTTCCTGGATGATCTCTCTTATGCTGACCACTTCTTTCTGTTCTTCTTCTACGTGTGCCCACTTCGCCTTATGCTCTTCCAATACACTGCTCACCTTCTCCATTTTATTAGTACTCTCTTCTAGTTTCCTCCTTAATTCAACATTTTCACGCTTCAAATTTCTAATCTCTTCATTCGCTGTTTCATTGGACTGGATCAGACTCTGTATGGTAGTATCCGTATTTTCAGACACATCCTTTATCACTAGATTCTCTACTTTCTTTTCAAGTTCACTAATCCTCATAATTAATGTTTTAACCAGGGCCATGACATTGGTATTTGTATCAAATCCTTGAAAATCGAGTCCCTCATTGTTTACATTCTCGGCCATGTTTGATGTTGGTTTAGTACCAAAACAGCTGTTACCGAAAAAAACTACAAACATTCATGTATACTCTAGCCAATAAATCTTTACATTTTTGGTAGTCTATTAACTTTCACTATTTTAAATTTAAAACAAGACCTTAGGAGACAGGACAGACAAAATTCCTGAAACTACTTAAGGTTAGCAGCGATGGCTGGGACGTCTGCTCTCTCCCGCTGTTCGTTCGTGTGTGTGTGTGTGTGTGTGTGTGTGTGTGCGTCCATGCATGAGTGTATGTGTGGGTGTGTGTGTTCTTACCTAATTGTATCTTTACAGGAATGAGTCAAGCTCGTACTGTCCCATGTCTTAAACCATATTTATCGTACATATCCTTAAATTTGTGAATTGTTTTGGCACACACTATTTCATTCGGTAGTGCATTCCACTGATCAATTGCTCTATTTGGGAAACAAAATTTCCTTACGTCTTTATCACTTCTCTTCTCATGCAGTTTTTTGCAGTGTCCTCTTGCTGATGCTTCCCCATAGGTTAAGTAATCATTTATGACTATTTTCTCCTTCCCTGATATGCATTTATATAGCATAATCATGTCATCTCTTTTCCTTCTCTCCTGTAGTGTTGGTAGATTCAGTTTATTTAGTCTTTCTTCGTGGCTTAGATCCCTTAAGCTTGGTACCCATCTTGTAGCGGCCCTTTGAACTTTTTCAATCTTGTCTATGTGTTTTTTGAGATGAGAACTCCAGACTACTGATGCATACTCCAGGGTTGGTCTGATGAATGATGTTATTATCTTTATTAGCATGTCTTCATTTATGTATGTGAACGCTATTCTCATATTTGCAAGCAGTGTATACATGTTCCGTACCTTCTCACTGATGTGGTCAGCCGGAGATAGTCTGTTATTGATAATCACACCTACGTCCTTCTCTCTTTCTGATGTGTGTAGGGTTTTATTTCCTAACGTATAATCCTAATCAGGTCTTTTTCCACTTTTACCAAACTTGATTACATGACACTTGTCCACAATGAATTCCATTCGCCATATATTACTCCATTCATTAAGTTTATTTAATTCTTCTTGTAGCTCTTTACAAGAGTCTGTGTTAGTAATTCTCCTTTGTATTTTTGCATCATCTGCAAACATATTTAGATAGCTTTCATTTCCAGTAGGATTGGATGATGGATGACAAGTGCTTACCTTTCTGATTGTCTGTGAGTCCAGCTATTTTTATGAGGAAAATGCAGCAAGTGTTAGCCCCTTTAGTTAGAGATGGTTGGTGCTGTAACTACCTAGACAATGTTGTGATTTGGGCAAACTCTTTCAATCAGATGCTAGACCGACTGAAGACTACCTTTGGAAAATTAACCGAGTTTGGAATGAAGCTGAATGTTAGTACTGTAATATGCTCATTCAAAAAGTGAGAAATTAAGTTCTTGGGATATGTAGTGTCAGAGAAAGGAGTACGCCCTGACAGTAAGAATCATGAAGTCATTGACCAGATGTCACGACCAACAAAGGCCAAGGAAGTGAAACGCTTTGTGGGCATGTGTAACTTTTACCGCAAACACATTCCTGACTTTGCTGCCATTGCCAGTCCTCTCACTAATTTGCTTAAGAAGGATGCAAAATTTGAATGGTCAGAGGAGTGTGAGAGTGCATTCTTAGTTCTTAAACAGAAGTCAGTGTCAGCTCCAGTACTAGTAAAGGCAGATTTAACTAAACCGTTCGAGTTATACACAGATGCTAGTGACTCGCACATTGGTGGAGCTCTTATGCAGCTGGAAGGCGAGAAAGATCTGAGACCTATTGGATATTTTTCAAAGAAACTTACCCCAACAGAAAAAAGATACTCAGGAAGAGATAAGGAAGCCAACAGAAAAAAGATACTCAGGAAGAGATAAGGAAGCCATGGCAGTAGTGAGTGCCTGTAGATTTTTCAGCCACTATTTATGGTGCAATCCCTTTTCCATTGTTACTGACCAGACTGTTAACCACCATCTTTAAGAAAAAGACTAAATGCCCACATATGTCACATTATTTGTTGGAGATGAGAGACTACGATTTTGTGATAAAATAAAATAAAGGAGTAAATCATTACGTCCCAGATGCTTTGAGTAGACCAGCAGGAGCAATCGAGGAGGCCTCCGATATAACCCAATCTAATGCAGAATTTTGGTGGCTGGGTCTTACGGTAGACAAGGTCAAGGAAGCCTAGAGAGCAGACCCGAAGCGGAGGCAGGTAATTCAATATTCAGAAGGAGGTCAGTTACCCAGGAAGTTGTCTGGTAATCGTCCCATTTAAGCTTTCAAAATGAACAAGAAGATTCTGTATGTAAGAAGAGAAGAAATGGGAAAGTCTAGACTGTGCCTGGTAGTACCCAAGTCTTTTGTTGCTATTGCCTGTTCAATTGTTCATAACCTTTCACACCTTGGAGAATGCAAGACGGTAGCCAAGGCAAGACAGTTTTTTTATTGGCCGTCTCTACTGACCGATGTGGGACATTTTGTTAAATCATGCAAGTCATATCAGCAGTTCAAGGGTCACAGGAAGATTGTGCACCATTTTAAGGAACTGCCACCAGTAGATGGTAATGGTCAGAGAATTGCAATAGATCTCACAGATTTGCATAATAGCAGAAGTGGTCACAGGTATTATTTCACAGTGATACATCATTTTTCAAGGTATCTACGTATCTACCCTCTTCATACAAATCCACCAAAGCTGTAGCCAAAGAATTTAAGAAGGACATCTGTAGGCATGGCAAGCCACAGGTAGTTATCATAGACAACAGAGGAGAATTCACCAATGCAGAGTTTAGAGAATTTTGTAGGAGAGCCGGGATTAAACAAGGATTCTGTCTACCCTACCATCCCCGAGGTAATTCAGTTACTGAGAGAGCACATAGGACCTTCAAGACAGTACTGGCGATCTTGAGCCAAGAACACCCGAATATGTGGCCCATGCACCTGTGCGACACTGAGAAAGCATTGAACGAAGCAGTGCATACGTCCCTAGGTACATCACCATTCTTTGCCTTTTATGGACGTCATCCAAATCGCAAGGTAGGAGATTTGCAGTTGCCCACTGATGAAGACTGCAGAGAAAATAGATATCAAACAGATACTCAAGGAGACACAACATCGGATGACAGCAGGATACCTTAACAGGGCAAATGAGGCACTTAGGAATGACTCTTTAGAAGTAGGTGAATTACTTTGGATCTATGTCGAAGAGTGCTTGCCTGGTACGGCATCAAAGCTAAATAGGAAATGACAGGGTCCTTACAAGACTGTCAGAGTTATCAATCAGGGTAGAGCGTACGAGTTAGAAAAAGTGTTTGATGGCACCATCTTGAGTAGGGCAGCTGAAAAGGTGAAAAGATATGTTGAAAGAGATGCCTTATTGAGTACGGTGGATCACAAGTTTTTGACCAGTGAGGAAGAGGAGGAGATACTGCCTAGTGTAAGATCCCGGAGACCGCCTGAGAGGTTGCAGTACACACAGATGATGGGTGTACGGTGTATATATTGTACATACTCAATTTTTTTTTCTTTCTCTCAGCACGTCTTGTCCTTGCCTTAACTGGCTGGGAGCATGAAGTCATGCATGCCCTTCCAGGTCTCTCCGGACTGTACAGTAATCCCGCATTTTTTGCGGATTTTTTGTCTACGGTTTTGCCCTCTCGCGGATTTTCTTAGCATTAATAAGTTCAACAAAAATATCCTTGAATATACAGAAAAAAAAAAAAAAAAATTGAAATTCCCGCAGCTTCCAATTGTAGCGCGGTAAACTCACGCCACCCTCTGTCCCTTTCCCGCGGCCCCTCTGCCAGTGTTACCATATCTAGCATAATTTTATTCTTTTAGCATAATTTTGATCAAATTTTCGAGTCTGGAATATTTTTTAGCATAATAGAAGTTTTAGAATCATTCTAGCATAATTTAGAATGGAATGGAATATTTTTAGAATAATTTTATAAAAGCTACAAATCAGAGAGAGAGAGAGAGAGAGACGAATAAGGTAAGAAGATGTTTGAATAGTTGGTTACTTTCAGTTTGGGCTTGGTTGGGTTGGATTAGGTTAGGTTAGGTTAGGTTGGATTAGGTTAGGTTAGGTTAGGTTTTAGGTTAGGTTAGGTTAGGTTTTAGGTTAGGTTCGGTTAGGTTAGGATAAGTTTGAGCTTTGTACTTTACCCATGAAACCTAGGTTTTTCCGATGGATTTTGGTATGAGTCATTCGATTTTCAGCTTCATTTCAGTCGGAAATGACCATTTTCTGTGTTTCCCCCCCTCCCTATAACCCCCGATTCCCCAAAGATCCCTCATTATTTCAGGGGGATGGGGGGGGGTCATATCTCAAAATCTGGTTATTTCTGACGGAAATGATGCTCAAAATCGAATGAATCACATCAAAATCCATCAGAAAAACGTAAGTTTCGTGGGAAAAAGCAGTATGGGTAGATACCGATATTTATCCTCTTACTGTATGTAGGTTCATTTTAATATTTTCATAGTAAACAATATATAATTAATATGTTGCACGAATATGTATAGAATTTTATCATTTAGCTTCAAGTTAGCATAATTCATTTTTTACTTGGAACAAATATGCTCAATCTAGCATAATTTTTTCATTGCCCTAGCATAATTTCGTTGTTTGGATATGGCAACACTGCTCTCTGCCTCGCATTCTTCAGTCCACGCCTGACTGCCTTAAGTGGCTGTTGTGGTTGTAACCACACTATGATATGAGCCTCTTGCCTCCCACTTGCTTTCCACATGGCCCCAGGACGTAAGCCAGCCTCACCAAAGGCTAATAATACAATTAGTAAGAACTCCAAAGTGACAAAACGATCAAGTTATGACCTTAGCAGAGAAAATTGTGTTACTGGACAAGCTAAGAAACGATCGTGCGAGTGTTTGCTATCACCAGTTAATGCATCTTTTTATTTTATACTGTTTTGTTAATAAATGTGTAGATAATTGTGTATTACAGTACGGTGTTTACGTTTTTCCTTCATAATGGAGTATGTGCTTTCAATCTTGTAAGAAGGTATTTCGGGATGAGTATGGAGGTTTCGGGACAATTCGCAGTCACAACAAACACAAAACAATTCGCCTTCATTAATGAAGATAGCTATGGGTGACGCTAGAATATAATTCAAAGGCGACTACAGCGAGGAAGAAACAAGTTAATTATTGACTAAAGGTGCAACTAATAAATAATATCCAGAACCTACGCTACTGAACGTAGACTTTGCTGGATCCCCCTGAAATATAGTTATTAAAGTATTGATTAATTAATAATAAGTATATTGATGAAAGTATTGATTAGTATATTTATAGAATGGCGGGGAATCGTCCAGGGTGCGAATTGTTCTGAAGGGGAATCGTCCATGTTTTGACGGGGAATTGTTTGACGGCGAATTGTCTCGCAATCAGTATGGACATGGACTGTGTGATGGGCAGCATGGTGGACACAAGTGCAAGTTTTCAATTGTTAATAGAGTATTCGCGGAATTGACTTTTCGCGGGGGTTACAAGAACGTAACTACCGCGAAATATGCGGGATTACTGAACCTGCATATTTATCTTTTCTACCAGTACCTATTTTGGGTTGATTAATAGGGCTGAGTAGTTTTTTTAGGGTATGTCCATCTTTTGGAGAGATGAGGCGTGGAAGCTGCGTGTTGTCAGATCGAGTGCACCACGGTGTATAGACCGTCGTTTTTGCCTTACCTCAATTCTTTTTTTTCTTTAGGTTAGATTGTTAAGCTTAGTTAGGGCAAATGAGATCTCAGTTTTTTTTTTTTTTTTTTTTTTTTTTCCAGATTTAGGAAACTGTACATGTGAGGGGCAGTTCTACCTGAAGGTCTCCACCTGGAGGTTTCCTACTCGCTCTGAGAACCTCGAGTGCCGAGTGTACATAATACCCAAACTGCAGTATAGGATTGCTCAGAGAGAGAGGGGAAGTTTCCAGTTTCTCTACAGGGCTTGGCGAAGTTGAACAATGGGGCTCTCGCATGTTAGGAGAGGTAGGTAGGTTTCGCTCGGTCTCTCTGGACAGAACGCAGTGGAGCGGCTCATATTACTCTTAGCTAAGCACATAGTTTCTCCTTGTAGCAGGGCATTCTCCTTGTGAGTAATATACCTGGCGAATGGTATACGTTGTCAGTTACACATTGTGAGTAGCATGAGAAAATTTACTCGTGGTACGGGAATTATTTTTTGTTGCGGACAGGATAGCTGCCGACTGTTCTCGAGCATGGAGCTTATGCAATATCCCACAGTCACAGTAGAGGACAGGCCGGCTGGTGTCTTTGGAGGCGTGTAGATTGGTTTCCCCTCATGAGCAACGAGCGTGTGGAACACCCCACAGTAGCAGTATTGAGGGAGACTGGTCAAGTAGGTGAATTTCCGTACCGTGTGTGTTAAGTATGGGTACTGGGTATTTCGGAGGAGTTCAGGTCCTGTCGTCCGAACTTTTGGTCTTCCCTAACCGTGGGCGGATGTAGTGCCTGGAAGTGATAATGAGTTGTATCTAGTTTATTTTATGTCCAAAAGTTCGGTTAAGTGGGAGAATGTGGCCGAGGTATAGCTGTTTCCATGTGAACGTAATCAGAACATAGATTAAGTTACCTAGTTGCTAAGTCATTTTTTTTTCCCTACTGTAATTTACTAGTATTAAGTCTCTTTATAGTATAAAAACTTGAGTGGATGGGAATATGTGCCTATGGTCACGTACTCCAGCATAATGTACCCATGCATAAAGGGATGTAAGGCACGATGATTTTTATTGTTTTTCGATGTAAGGGTATAGAGAGAGATTGTTGTAAAGTAATTATTGTAACTACAGAATGTCATTTTTGGAGGGTAATCGATTGTGAGGGGAAAAGCATCACACTGAGATCACGAGCCTATAGTAATGAAAATTTTCAATTGCATAAGCCATCATCCCCCCCTCCCCCTTTCCATCATGTAGTGTTAGTGTGTGACTCACTCGCCCACCGACGGTGAAACAAGGCAGCTGGTCGGTGCTGTAGTCATCCTCCCCCCCCCCCAAGGAATTCTCGGGTCAAAGTGTGGAGGTCAGTCCCAGTGAGTCAAGGTCCCAGTATCGAAGTCAAGGTCAAGAATAACAGAGGACTGGACCAGTGAACTATGTGCTCAGAGGGACGATTATGAAGAACCACACTAGACTGAACCTGGGACCAAGGAGCTAAGTTTGGTGGAATTTGATATTAGGACCATATATTTTTGAATAAAGTACCAACTGATTCAGGTTTAATCTGTAAGGCTAGTAGATGGGAAGATTTCTACTCATTTGTTTGGTCTTGTTAATACATATTTCCTCCCACTCAAACTTTATTGTTTGTATAACCCTTGAGAACTGGTGGTATAGGGATTACCTAGTAGCTTGTTAATGTGTATCCCAGGAGCATTTTGGGAAATTGCGAAGGTTGGGCTTGGGTTGGCTGAGTGGAGACTGATTCCTGTCATTTTGGCAAGCTACCACTCTTAACTTGACCACTTGAAAAGTAATAAACGCAACCAAAGAGGACGCTACTGGGAGAGAGTCTCCATCAATCTGAGTTCCTGAACATTCCAGCACACAGTGGTTATCACTAGTGACTTGATTTCTGCCTCATTTGACCACATGAAAGTGCGGATCACAGAGGTGCCCAGTACACTAGGAAGGAACAGTTTGCGGGCTTGTCGCCTTCGGTTCCTTCTTCCTAGTATAAAAAAAAAACTCTTGATATTTATCCATTGTTATATACTATCTGCAAGTGCTATGGGTAATGTGGGACCTTTTTTTAATTTGGTTAAGTTTAGAGTCTTGTGTTGGCCGATTAAGTGAAATTTCGATGAAATGACACGATATGGGTTCAAAGACTGGTACAGAACTTTTATTTAATTTACATAACCCCATTAGGAAGACAAATTACGTAGATGACTGTCATCCCCTATGAAGATAATAGATCAGCCAACACCTAATATGAGCCTCTACATGTGTAGCAACACTATAGAGGAATGCCTATGTGGGGGAGAGTGAGGGGATGACCGCTGGGAGCTGCGGCCATAACATGTTAACGCTAGGCCAATTTAGAAGCCCGAATACACATTGTGTCACACTTGCAGTGAAGGTTAATCATTGCTTGCACTTAGCCAACTTCAAACAACGGGAATTGCAACTGTCCTAACACCACGTTCAGTGTTTACTGTAGATAATTCTATGAAGCTTTGTAACTGCAACCTCTACCACACCTACTGAAATCCTTACAGGATATTAACGACTACATACTGCTAATGACAGACTCAGTGAGGTGCGTTTGGAGGGAAGTTGGGGATAGACTTGAGTAGTGCATGGTGGCCATGGCAATATATATAATTCGTAATATTCCAATGTGTCCAGATATCCAATGGTTATGTGCCATATTTATACAACCTCATTGATCTTACATAAAAGACAATGAAATTACATCTCTATGGCTCTTAGGTTCTCGCAACAGCCATGAGGGACCTGGCCGAAGCTAGGTCTTTCCTCATCCCACATTCTGCATTATATCTTAAAAGGTTTCTTATTGACTGTAACCACCACAGTGAGTAACATACTTTAATGACTGTACTGTAATTCCTTTTCACATAAACAATGCACCTCATACTGTCTTCCCCACCTCAAACATTCACTAGTTTTTCAAACCCTCTACCTCCTCTATCCCCGCATAAAAGCACCTACCATCCACTGCCTGCCTCGCCCAACTTTGCTTCCAATACACGTTCCAATACTCGGGTGGTTCACACCTCAGACAGCCCACACAATGAAAACACTGAGTGGTCAATGGAGCAGTGGAGGCAACTGTACTCCTTCATATCCTTGAGCTGCTTCACCTACATGACCATTTAAATCCCCTCCTAACACTACAATCTCATTGGCCCCCATACCACTTACTACACGTCTTAAGTCATCCCAAAATCTATCCTTCACTACCTCATCCAAGCCTGCCTGTGGGGCATATGCCAATATAAAAGTAACCATTATCCTACCAAACAAAATTTTCATTACTATTATGCTATCACTCTCATAACATTCATGACATATTCCACCCATTTCTCCCCAACCAATGTCTCCACACCACCATATCCATCTGTCTTACCCTGCCAAAACAACTTGTAATAACAATCCCTCCCTGCAATCATTCTGGCCGATCCTCCCCTATACCTGACTTCCTGCACATATACCACATCCAACCACCTCCTACTAAATGCCTCATGGAAAAATGAAAACAGTTGAAAACGGTTGGCACTGGGGGGTCACTCAGCCTCCCACACCCTTGGCACTGGACGCCCAAAAGCCGACATAGGCTCCAGCACAGAAAGGGTTAATGGCAGTCTGGATGGCTGATGTCATGAGGAGTCTGGAGCATGAAGTCTCCCCCAGTAAGGTACCTGGGGCCGCTTTATCACAGTGGCCTTCCCTTCCACAAGAGTCCATTCCCAAGCTCCAAAACATTTCACTACTGTGAGATGTTCCTAAGAGTTGTTCATCTATTTTCATTTGTCTTCCAAGATCCTCATTTACCTACTATTTTTTTCCTTCATATTAATCTCTTTGAATGCTTTACTGTCAGTGTGCTCTCTTCTTTCATATGAGTACCTTTCTGCATCCACTCTTGCCACTTCTCCCTCTTTATCCCACCACCCTATATCTTACCCCACCATGTTATATCATTCATTTTATCTGTTCCACCCACCTCCTCCATATATTCATCAGACAATTGCTGTTTTCTTTGTTTCTTCACTTTCAGTTTTTTGCCTTGACTGCTCTTCTCTCTCATTTTTAGTCTTATTCCTCCCAGCTTTACCTTCCATACCACAGCCATATGAAATGACAGACTTCCCGATCATCCTCTCACCACTCTCGTCCACATAACACTGTCAAGCACCACTCTGTACACAAGAACATAATCTGTCAGTACCAAGTGTATTTGTGTGCATCTCTATGCTTAAACTATGAACTACAAAACTGCACAATCTCCTTTCCTGACATACATTTCAGATTAATAAACTAAAATGTTAACAGTTGTGTTAGGTTTGCCAGTTTTCCTTACATATTCTCCCTTATTTCTTTGAATCATCTGACTGCTTTCCTTGAATATTCTGCTTGATTTCTTCAAACTTTCTGCCTGCCTTCTTTGAATATTCTGCCTGCTTTCCCTGATTATTCTGCCTGCCTTCTCTGAAAATTCTGCCTGCTTTCTTTGAATATCTCTAGTATCCACTGGAAGCAAATGACTATTATTTCCGGTGTAACCAGAACTTCAAACGTCAGCATGGTCACTTGGCTGACTGTTGGTTGTGACAACCTAAAATTGTCGTTGCACTGCCACATTGTGCCATATACCAAAGGGTCAGAGCACGTTTCATTTCCGGGTAGACAGCATTACTTCATCGTATGTAGCTGGTTATCTCATTTCTCACCAAGTTTGTCACAAATATAATTCATTCCCGGTATAAATGGTATCATTTCCTAACTCTTCATCATCACATCCACTGAGGAAGCCACTCCGTGGTGAAAAATTCCACGATTGGTGTAAGCAGTGGTCAACTGTTTGTGTTTATACCGTCGCCGACTAACCTCTTGTGAACGCCTCCTAACTCCTTAAAAGATGCCTGCACCACGAGCAGACTTGCCACACTGCTGGGATGAGTTTGCAGCATTAGGACCACTTTACATGGTTGATAAATAACTCTTATGGTCATTCACATATTTGTGAACGGTTCACTGGCTTGGGACTTTACCAGGCCCCTTGTGAATGTTCCCAGCTAATGATAAATACAGGCCCTGGTTTTGACATGGCTTTTTTTTCTTTCTTTTTTTTTTAGTGGGGGGGGGGGAGTTTTCATTTGTTTCGATCAATTTTTAAATCATCGTTTTTGTCAGAAATACCTTTTTTCGCCATGGGAAAGGGGGAGGGGGTTGAAAATGGTAAGATAAGGCATTTCCAATAAAAATGATCATTAAAACAACTGAAACATGAAAAGGTTCATTTGAACCAATAATAAAAAATAAAAACAAAGGTGAGGTAAAAAAAAAAAAAAAAAATCCGTAATTATTTATGGGTACTGTATTATACAGGGCAAACCTATCCAAGGACAAATAAGGTCTGTATGGAGTATGATACACAAGCATCATCCCCCTAAAAATCAAGATAATGCTATCCCACAGTCCATCAAAGTATGTACAGTAGTCCCTCGTTTATCCAGACATGCAGTATCCAGACGTGTTCGTTACCTGGATGCTGGACCTTGGCTCTGTTAAACCATCATCCAAATTAACTTGCTATTATCCAGACGTAAAAGTCTCTGAGAACTTCGGCCGGCCAGCCGACATGTTCAAACATTTGGTATTGTGGCCGCTGGGTTCCAGCCGTGAGCGGGAAGTAGGCCGTAACCCACAACCAGAGCTAAAATATCCGTCCACCCCTGTACTGAACGGTCAAAGCTGCACACGCATCCAATCACTCCCAATGAACCTCCAGCACCTGAGTAATACGACCGTAACCCACAAGTGGTGTCAAAACGTCCGTACACATCCCCAACGAATGTCCAAAGTCACACGGCCACCGGGCTTAGTCTTTCCCAGCTGCCACCACCAACAAACACAGACCGCAATCCAGGGGTACACGTTCAGTGACAGCGGCCATCCGCCTCTCTACTAAACATTTAAAGTCACCTGAACACAATGAGATGTGTTTCCGCATGGCCACTCAGAGTCTAACAGACTGCAAGCCACAAGTAAATGTACAGTAAAAACACCCGTCTGCCTCTTGACAGAAGGGGGAGAATCCTGCCCATATCCTTGCTTCTCCCCCCCTCCCATCCCTCCTCCATACACTCCTGGCTCCCCCCTCACTCCCTCAGTCCCTACCCTACTCTGTGGTGGTAACACGTGATAACACCGACTTGTGAGTTTTTAAAGATTTGCAATTTATTCAACTACTATTGGTCATATCGAAATTCCACAGAATCCTCAAGCTCATGAAATTTTGCATCTAGACATATGCTTAACTCTTGGGAGATGCTGACAAAATTTTGCACTAGGATGGTGGGAAGTTATATTAAGGTAAATTTTACTCCTGAACACTTTATTCTCACTCCATTTGTACTTTTACTTATCAGTTTTGTGTTTTTATTAGCTTATATTATAGTATAAACACCAGCAAAGATGATGGTATATCATTTATACCAATATAACCAATTTCCAGTGACATATTTGGCTGTGGATGTTTTTTTTTTCAGCCCTAAGAGCAATCACTCGTCACAGATATCTGATTTTCAAACCGTCTTCAGGTTTTTTGTGGATATTGTTATTTATGCATTGTTTTTTTGATGTTTAGCATGAATATGGATAATCCTATGTGTGTCTGGATGTCTGAGTATGGCAGAATGACCGGAAAACACTGCCAAAATTAGGGGGGCTACTGTACATACGGTAGTGAATAGGTAGGGTGTTTTTTGGTTTTCAGCGTATTTTTGCACGGTTTTATTGGTGTTTAGCATTACACTGAATATTCCTATGTGTGTTTTGATGTCTAAATATGGCAGATTGACCTAAGAACAGTGCCATAATTAGCAGGGGTACTGAACATACAGTAGTGGATAGGTAGGGTGGTTTTTTGTTTTCATTTTTTTTTCATGGTTTTCTTGGTATTGAAAATTATTTTGGATAATCATATGTATGTCCTGATGTCAAAATATGGCAGAATGACTGGAAAACAGTGCCAAAATTAGCAGGGGTACTGTACATACAGTAGTGTATAGGTAGGGAGTTTTGGGGTTTTCATTTATTTTTTTTTTCCTGCATGGTTTTCTTGGAGTTTAGCATTACTTTGGATATTCCTAAGAGTGTTTTGATGTCTAAATTTGCCTGAATTGCCCCAAAACACTGTCAAATTAAGCACAGGTACTGTACAAATAGGTTAGGTATAGGATGGAGGTTGGGCATTGGTAGGGTCTGGGTATGATAGGGGAACAGTGTTCATTATCTGGATATTGCCACTACCAGGACATGCCTTTGGCTGTATTAAGTCCGGATAAATGAGCCATTACTGTATTTTCATGTGGAGGTGATGGATGTTATGAAACTCCTTTGACCATAAGGTTGGAAAGCCATGAAAACAAACATCAATTTCGACCACAGCGGCTCAACCTGTATTTGGAAAAAATATTGGAGGAATGTGATACTCAAGTGCCCATGAGCACTTGGCTTGAAACATGCGCAGAGTTTGGTTACCAAGTGCCCGGGACATGGCCAGTGTGCATGTGACTGAACTGCCTTGAGTTCATTATTTTTGTTGCTAGTTACTCTTACATAAAGTGTGATAGGTCATTTGGGGTAACTGAGAAATGTATATGGCTGCATGATGTAAATCTGACCTCAGATGACTACGCTGACATCATCCGTTCTGCAAGCAAAAAATTCAGGGTCTTGTACTTGCAGTGAGAAGACTTTTTAGAACTCCAAGCCCTTACTAAGGCTGTAACAATCCAGAGGGCCTGAGGGTATATGTTCCAAGGCAACCGAAACATGATAACAGATGCGTACAAGGAAGGATAATTCCTCAAGGACCACTATGGGGCTAGTGATGCACTGGCCACCAAAGTACGCATGCAGCCTCACCAGCAAACCTTTGTGCACGGGAACTTCCACCTGGACACTGTGATGATGAATCCAAAATACGAGGAGGAACGTTTGCTGAAGAAGACAAAAACAAAGGACCTGAACTTATTCCTGCCATTCTTTGTCCCTCCACTAAAAAGGGCACAGCTGGAAGGGCTTGTGGCACGGCAACAACAGGTTTGTGGTCATGTATGTGCACATGATGAGGACCAGGAGGTGGATGACCCAGACTATAACACCATGCACTATGTCTGTGATGAAAAAGACACTGGATAAGTGCCATATCCCTCGCCTGATTGACCCTTTTGTTGATGACTTCGGACTAGACACAGCCTACGGTACTGATAGCTAATGGAATGGATAATTGACCAATTCTTCACACAACACCACTGCAGGAGTGCTGACATTGTGTTGTCAGTAAAAAGAATAACCACTATAATACTAACCAATATTACTGTTTTTTCCTGTGTCACTGTTTTTGGTTATTATTTATTAATTCTATCAATAAGGTTATTATTTTTATTGCAATGTTGCTTTTTAATGCAACAATGTCTTTTTCTTGTACTTACATTCTTCTTCTTATTATTATTATGTTCTTTTGTTTTTATTGCCTTAATATTGCACTGTCTCCATCCGGGGAAATCCCTTGGTTTAGGAACCTTTCTTGTTTTTATTACCAGGTCTGCTTGCACCTACAACCTGTAAAATACCAGTATTGTAACACAACACCAAAGTATGTAAAACCATGGTGTTGTGCCTGTGTCAACTATTTTCACAGAACAAGAATGTCTACCGTTCACAAATCACACAGTACAAGTACTTGGTAAGCAAATAAAACAACAATTATGAATAATCTTTCCAAAATTTTATGAAAGTTATTTTCATTGATGATAACTTTGCATAAAATTTTGCAAACAGTCTATTGAAATTCAACTTCATTTTAAAACATAAAGGAATCCTCTAGCTATAGGCCTATGGTACTAGTTTTTGTGTTATTGCTGTGCAAAGATCACACAACTGCATGCAAAGTAAAACCGCGATGTCTAATATTTTTCCAAATTAACAGGAAAAATATAAAAAATAATAGTTTCTTTACCAAAAAGTTGTTGGATAATGTAGAGACATTCAGCTTTAACATACTGCAAACAGCATAACCCTAGTTATAATAGTTTTGGCGTTATCACTAATCAAACATTACAAACTCTGACCGTGTTTTTTGGCACTTATACAAAATGCCGTTTGTGTATCATACACCACACAGGGCCTCAAATAACCTTCACAATTATAAAACATACAATTCTCTTTCATTTTAATTCCTGAAAAGCCAGCCTGACTTGCCAGATTTTGAAAATCTGTGGATTCCTTTACTACTTATAATGAATTTGCAAATATTACTAATGTACTGATGAAGTTTGCATAGTGATGTACAGATGCTGATGAAGCCTGTGTAGTGGGATAGTACTGATGAAGCCTGTGTAGTGGGATAGTACTGATGAAGCCTGTGTAGTGGCATAGTACTGATGAAGCCTGTGTAGTGGGATAGTACTGATGAAGCCTGTGTAGTGGGACAGTACTGATGAAGCCTGTGTAGTGGCATAGTACTGATGAAGCCTGTGTAGTGGCATAGTACTGATGAAGCCTGTGTAGTGGCATAGTACTGATGAAGCCTGTGTAGTGGGACAGTACTCATGAAGCCTGTGTAGTGGGACAGTACTGATGAAGCCTGTGTAGTGGCATAGTACTGATGAAGCCTGTGTAGTGGCATAGTACTGATGAAGCCTGTGTAGTGGGACAGTACTCATGAAGCCTGTGTAGTGGGACAGTACTGATGAAGCCTGTGTAGTGGGACAGTACTGATGAAGCCTGTGTAGTGGGACAGTACTCATGAAGCCTGTGTAGTGGGACAGTACTCATGAAGCCTGTGTAGTGGGACAGTACTCATGAAGCCTGTGTAGTGGGACAGTACTCATGAAGCCTGTGTAGTGGGACAGTACTCATGAAGCCTGTGTTGTGAAAAAAAGAAAAAAAAAAGTCAACCATCAAGACCTTTTCAAAATCCACAGTGTAAAATAATTCCCCAAATTAATGCCAAGTTTCTCATTTGGTCATGATAACGAGTCAGTTTTAGATAACGGTAAAGATACGCATTATTTGAAGCAGTAAAAGCACCTTCCACAGCCAGTACTTCTTCCTGATAGTCTGTTACATATATTTTTCTGCAGTAGTACATAAACGATTCATGCAAAATCTGTTTCGCCTTTGTTTTTAGCTGTGTTCTGCTGTGTCAACTTGTTCAATCTGTCTGCTATAATGGCGAAAGGAGTCCTAACGTAAGTGTTAACAAAAACTAACCTAACCTATCTTAACTGTACCTAATAATTTAATTAAATTTAATCTAACCTAACCTAGCTTAACTGTACCTAATAACAGGCATGGTGCGATTACAGGGGTATTGTAATCGATTACGAATACAATTACTTTGCAAACTTCAGATTACGATTACAATTATGATTACAGTAAAAGTAAGAGTAATCAATTACAATTACATAAGAAGTACTCATGATTACATGTACTGTTATGCACTATATAAGTATGAGCATGTTTCTTTCATACTTGACACTGATTAACTAAATAGCTGGTTAGTTTTTAAAAGCAAAAACATCGTCCAGTAATATAAAACTGATATTTTCTAGGGATATATATCTTATATGCAAATCATTTTAATAAGAATTGACTACGTAAGGAAGAACATAGGGTTAAGCTCTGCAGAACCTATGGCGACTGTTACTCTGGATAAAATATACTGTACTGTACAGTGCTATGTCTGGTAAGTTGTTCCTTTATTTTTTTGCCAATTTACAAAACAAATGTGTTTTAATAATTCAAGCACCAAGACTTTTCTTCACTTTGTCCTTGACCCTTTCATTCTATTAACTTTTCTACCAACTGAGATCTTCCCAGGTGATATTATTCTAGCTTAGGTAGGATATTATATGGAAGCTTCTAAGTGATAACCTACAATTCACTTTTGTTTTCATATTACTTATGGACTTTTATGGTGTATATTTGACTGTTTGACACTGAACTACAGTATTTTATTCTTGACCAGTATTTGTGGAAGAATAATTTATCTGGGGCCTTGTAATCGTAAAAGTAACAATGATTACGATTACAATATGAGAGTAATCGATTACAATTGCGGTTACTTTGAAAAAAATGCCTAAGTAATCGATTACGATTACAATTACACATCATCATCATTATCATCATCCGGACCTCCTTTCCCACCCAAGGGCAGAGTGAGGAGTAGCAATGTCCAGACAGCTCAAATTTGCCCAATCCAATGGGCCACGCTTCTATTCACTCATCATTCAAGCCCCCGGAATCCTGGCTCTATCTGATACGCCAAAAACATTCACCACGTTCTGTAGCTTCACATATCGTATCCAACAGAGTCAATCCAGATGCTGCCACGTTATAAAGGGGTGCCAAAAATCCCTGATCATGCACATCTCCTCACAAAATTCATCCAGCCAGCTTGATCTCTTGTCAGTTCCCTAGTCTCACCGACTTCCAAACCTCTCTTCCTCACACATTCATCCACCATATCTCTCGACCTTCTCCTTGGCCTACCTCGCCTCCTCCCTCCTTCGAATTTGCTCAGATATACCTTCTTCACCGCTCTGTTGTTATCCATTCTCTCCACATGACAATACCATCTCAGTACAATCTCTTCACTTCTGGTGTCCACCGTCTTCCTCACTACGCATCTTTCACGAATCACATCATCTCGTATCCTATCCACCCTCTGAACTCCATATAAATTCCTCAGCAGTCCCATCTCCACTGCCCTTACTCTTGACTTTTCATTTTCATGCCACACCATAGTCTCACATCCATATGTTAAAGCTGGCACTAACACTCTTTCATGTAAGCCTCGTGCAGCTGCAACACTCAAGCCTCTGTTTCTTATCAAGGACTTCATTGCACCAGCTACTTTTCTTCCTTGTGTCACTCTACTTTCAACTTCTCTTGCACATTTTCCTCTCTTTTCTATCACTGTACCCAGGTATTTGAACTCTCTCACCAATTCCAGTCTCTCTCCATTCACTGTTACATTGCACTGGGAGTCACCTTCTCTCTCAATAACCATCACTTTACTCTTCTCTACATTTACTCTCAAGGAACGATGCTTACAGACTTCAGCAAAACTCTGCACTAGCCTACCAAGTTCTTGTCCGGTACTTGCAATCAGTACTGCATCATCAGCATACAACAAATTTGAGATATTCCATCCATCACCATTCATTACCAATGCCATCCCTCTCTCCATTACTCGTGTTTTCACTTCTCTCATCACCCCATCCATATATACATTGAACAACCATGGGGACATCACACAACCTTGTTGCACGCCCACACTGATTGTGAACCATTCACTTAGATGCCCATTAACCCTGACACATGCTTCACTACCATCATAAAAACTCTTGACGGCACCTAACAGCTTACCCTCTACACCGTACATACGCAAAACTTTCCACAATCCTTCTCTGTCCACTTTGTCATATGCTTTTTCCAGATCCATGAATGCCATAAACACCTTATGGTCTTTCTCATAAGCCTTCTCTACTATCTGTCTCACTGCAAATATTTGGTCCACACATCCTCTGCCACTCCTAAAGCCACCCTGTTCATCACTCACTAGGACTTCTGATAACTCTCTTACTTTCTCTATAATAATTCTTCCATATAGGCTACCTTCCCTACCACACTCAGTAAGCTTATGCCACGATAATTCTTGCACTCACTCCGTTCACCTTTATTTTTGTACAGGGGTACAATCACAGCCTTTTTCCACTCTGCAGGCACAGTTTCACTCATCCATGCCTTCTTACATATCTCCAACAAGCACTTCATTCCATTCTCTCCACTACATTTAAGCATATCTGCATACACCTCATCAACCCCAGCTGCTTTCCCATTTTTCAGCCGCTTCAGAGCACTCTTCACCTGTGCGAGTGTCACGTCTCCTGGCACTGCATTCCTTCTCTGCACACCCCCAAAACCAATTATGTTTACAGCTGCTCTGCTCTCTCTATCCCCATTCATCAGGCTTTCAAAATATTCTTTCCATCTGGTCCTTACTTCATCTCCATGGGTTAATAATCTACCACCTGCATCCTTTACACCATCCCATTTCTTACCGCTTTCACTTCTACATTTCCGCACCTCTTTCCAGAATAACTTTCTATTTTCAGAATAGCTCGCATTCATTTTTCTTCCTAGATCCTCATTTACCTCCTCCTTTTTCCTCTTCACTAGTCTCTTTACATGCTTCTTGCTCTCAACATATTCAATTCTTATTTCAATTGAACCCCTATCCTGGAACCACTCTAGCCACTTCTTCCTCTTTCCTCCACCGCTCTCTTTACCTCCTCATCCCACCATGCCGTACCTTTCTTCTTTGTTGTTACTTTTGCCACACCACATACCGCTTTAGCATTCCTAACTAAGCAATCCCTATATGCAATCCACAGTCTGTCCAGATCCATTTCATTCCAATTCAGTAATTCTAACTCGTCCTCTACTTTGGTCCTGTATTCATCTGCCATTTCTTTGATCCTCAGCTTCTCAACTTTCAGTTTTCTTCCTGACTGCTTCTTTCTCTCCTGCTCCACCTCACTCCTTTCAGCTTAATCTTGCATACCACAATCATATGATCTGACAGACCTCCACATCGTCCTCTCACAGCCCTCGTATCAGCAACCATTCCCATCATCGACCTCTGTACGAGCACGTAATCAATCAGGCTTCTTTCAACACGATCCCCGTTCCCTCTATACCATGTAGGCCTATATCTATGTGCATTTCTGTGTTTGAATCACGAGTTACAAATGCACAACCTCCTCTCCTGACACATATCCTTTAGTCTCTTCCCATTATCATTTTCTCTTGGTACTCCATAGCAACCCATTATGTCATCTCCAGAACCAGTGCCTATTCTTCCATTCATATCCCCCATCACAATTACTTTATAGCTCCTGGGCATTTCTCCCACTACTTCACCCAGCTCATCCCAAAACCTGTCTTTCTCTCTCTCTCTCTCTCTCTCTCCTGTCCTCACATAGTGCATATGCTACAATCACTGCCACTTTCATCTTCTCAAACATGAACTTGACATACATACTCGTACGTCTCGAGCTAACACATTTGTAGTCCCTCATTCCACTCTGCCACACCTCATTCATCAAGAAAGCAACTCCTTCCTTGCATCTTCCTCGCCCATTCATTCCCAATCTTACACATTTCACACCCTCCCACTCCTCCACTTCGCACCCTTTCATCTTCGTTTCACACAATATCTCGCACTCTTGAACACAATCACCACTTCCACCCTCTTGCTCTCCTCATTCACACCTCTCACATTCCACATGGCTACGCAAGTCTGCCCATTTGGTTGGGGCCCTGGGCAGGTATTGCGCCCTCCGAGGCTCTCTGAAACAACTGCCATGATTACCGTATTTCGTGGCATGTTAGACGCTGCAGTGTGAAAGTCGCACCCTAATTCTGGAAGGGAAGCTATGAGGGAAAAAGTATGGCTTGACTAAGACTACAGAAAGGTTGCTTGATATGAGTATTTTTCACTAAAATACACACTCACCTTTCAGAGCCTCTGTTCAGTACTGTATATCTGTCTTTGGTTTCATTATTTTTATGTAAAAGAAGGGTACAAGACATGAAAACAAACAACCCCTTCCTTACGTAATGTTACTTCATTCCATGACACTATCTTAACACATTTAGAGTCTCTCTTCATTACTGTATATATATGTTTGGTGTCTATTTTTATGTAAAAGAAGGGTACAAGACAAGAAAACAAACAAACAACCCTTTCCTTATAAAATGTTATCCATACCATGACGCCATCTTAACACTACCGGTTTGTTTATGAAATATGAAGTGTCCGATTCCTTTAGTAAAGTAATTTGAGACGTGATGTTCACTTCTATTAAAGTACACTACATACGTATCAGTATATAGATATAAGCATTATTTTTCGTGAAGTGAACTTAAAAAAACAAAACTCAATAAAACCAGTTCTTTCATTCACTTAAGAAAATACAAAGGGCATTAAGTGAAGGAATACACTATATCTCCAAAACAAATGCCTGCATGTCTTCAAATGCCTGCATGTGTGAACTTTAGAATCAAACAACACAACCATGTTTTCAAAAATCAATTACAAGGAATGTTTACACCTTTTTATGTACCCTAAAAGTACCAGAAGCCATCCTAACATGGGGTGATCGAATTTCCACATCGCTAGGCACTAAACTGCTAAACTGCTAATAATACTGTAATTTCGGGAAGTATTATTTAATGTTGCAACTTTTTCCCATTTTTCACAAACAGTAATATAAGACTGCTTCCTTCTATGATGCTCTTGTATCGAATGAAACAAAACATCAGTAAGAGATGCCAGCCTAACAAGAATTTTTGAATTTCCATATGAGTCAGAAGTCTGTTACAATGACTCAACAAAAGTCATGCTAGCCAACATCAATATGATTCCCTTGCTAGTCAGTGATTGGATAGCAAGTGATCATTATTGCCCTTCTGAAGGTTAGCAAGGGGTTCAGAAGTGATCGTGTTCTGAGAGTTGAGGGAACGCTAGGTGCTAAACTGCTATACTGCTAATAAGCTGTAATTTCAGACAGTACTGTTTAATGTTGCAGTTGTTTATCCCGTTTTTCAGTAACGGTAATATAAAACTTTCTTTCTATTATATTCTTGTCTCTAATGAAACAAAATATCAGTAAGAGAAGCCAGCCAAACAAGGGTTATTGAATTTCCATATGAGACAGACGTCTCTTACAATGACTCAACAAAAGTCAAGCTAGCCAACATCTCCAATATGATTCCCTTGCTAGTCAGTGATTGCATAGCAAGTGAAGTGATCATTATTGCCTTTCTGAAGGTTAGCAAGGGGTTCAGAAGTGATCATGTTCTGAGAGTTGGGGGAATGCTAGGTGCTAAACTGCTAAACTGCTAAAAAGCTGTAATTTCAGACAGTACTGTTTAATGTTGCAGTTGTTTATCCCGTTTTTCAGCAACGGTAATATAAAACTGTTTCCTTCTTGTCTCTAATGAAACAAAATATCAGTAAGAGAAGCCAGCCAAACAAGAGTTATTGAATTTCCATATGAGACGTCTGTTACAGTGACTCAAATGTCATGCTAGCCATCATCTCCAGTATGATTCTCTTACAAGCTACTGAATGGATGGGAAGCAAAGTGATCATGACTGCATTTCAGAAGGTTAGCAGGGAGTTCACCAGTGATCATGTTAGCCTGCTAAAGCAGTGTGTATGCTAGATGCTAAATTGCTAAACTGCTATACCGCTAAACCCCCAGACCGTCACATGGCCAGTTGTAAACAAACCCTAAATTTTTTCTTAAGCTTGGGTGTTTCTAATCGTAAAATCTGAGTACAGGAAACTCGCACGGAACACGATCTCACAGAACGCGCTCGCAATTATACACAGTAAGGGCTGAGATACATATAAGACAACGTAAGTTTACAGAACCATTATGAAAACTACAAATTAACGCAGGAGAGGCCTTTGAAAGATCAAATCCTCGAACGTCACCGCAGCGAGTGGTTTGTTTTGATTACATGACGATCTAGGCAGGAAATTATTCAGTGAGTGAGACATTCCCGAGTACAGTAGCACAGTACTGTATTTGTAAGTTAAATATTTACAGTACTGTACTGTTCTGGTAAGTTTATGTGCAACTTAAAGTACTATTAAATAACGTTAAAGCAAGAAATAAAGTCTTATAACCAGTTTACCTGATAGGCGTCAGAATATTGCCTTTTTTATTTGTTCGTTTTTTCCACAGTACTGTACAGTATTTGTAAGTTAAATATTTACTGTTCTCGTATGTACTGTACTTGTAAGCACTTAAATAAAGTTAAATCATTAAATAAAGCCTTGTAACCAGTTAACCCGAATTATACGATTACCCATGATCGGCGTCGGAATATTGCCTTTTTGGTTTGTTCGTTAAACTCTTACTGTACTGCTTTTCTACAGTGCTGTATTTGTAAGTTAAATATTTACTGTTCTGGTATGTACTTTTGAGCAATTAAAGCACTGAATAAAGCCTTGTAACCAGTTAACCTGATTTATATGCTTACCCATGATCGGCGTCGGAATATTGCCTTTTTTGTTTGTTTGTTGAAGACTTGCTGTACAGCTTTTCCACAGTACTGCATTTCTAAGTTAAATATGTACTGTTCTGGTATGTACTTGTAAGTTAAAGCACTCACACAACATAAAGCATTAAATAAAGCCCTGGTACCAGTTAACCTGATTTAAATGATTACCTATGATCGGCGTCGGAATGTTTCCTTGTGTTTACGTACAGTATTTGTGTGTTGAAGTTTTGCTGTGGAGTACTGTATTTGTGAGTTATAACATTAAATAAACCTTCTAACCATTTAAAGTGCTTTCTAGTGATTACCAGTGACAGATAACAGCAAAACAACACATTTGGGGGGTCTAGGGAGCAAAATACGGAGTAGTTTAAATATACACGATATCGAACCTAACACGGCACGGTAGGAACAAAACCCATGTGTTCCGTGTGAGTTTCCTGTATATACACAAGTGAATGTAACTTTTTCCAATAAATCAAAGGTGTTTATACTCTAAAAAAAATACATGACTGCCAAACAGTGAGGTGATCCCCTGTATAAGTGATTCTTCTAAATGGAGCCAAGGAAGTCTCGCCTCCATGGACGCATGGGGATATTTGAAGATGATTTTGAGACAAAAAAGTGCGTCTTCCACCCCACGAAGTACGGTAAGTGATTTTGGATAGGGGAATGTGGGGGACACTTAACCCTGCCAGAAACCCCAGTTATATGGTTACCACCCAGCATAGTAAATGATTTCCTGGTTACATGAAACCACTTGGCTTGTCACTCAGTATAGAGATTATATGGCACCTCTACATTCGGTGAGTGGATGATGGGCGTCCCCACCTACACAAAAGTCTGAAATCGATTATGATTACAGATTACCATTCCCTCATGTCTGCCTAATTAAATTTAATCTAACCTAACCTGACCTACCTTAATTGTACCTAATAATTTAATTTAATCTAACCTAACCTAACCTACCTTAACTGTACCTAATAATTTAATTTTATCTAATCTGACCTAACCTAACCTAGCCTCCAGTTGGAAAGTTAGGACATGAAAACCGCCTTTGAGTACGTACAGTACTGTAAGACAAAGAATCGTAGGTATGGCTTTAGGAACGTGATGATAAAACCAGTGGGAAATTTTTCATCAGGAAAGGTAATTTACCACCCTGAAAACAGTCACAATAATACAAAAAACAAACTGGAGGAATATGAAGTGAATTGGTAAGGTCCTACTGGTACAAGTGTATGTGTAACTGGATAATTACTAGCTACACCACACAAAACTTTACAGCATCTTAAAAATTATTGGAAAGAGAATGAAACATTAAAACAAACTTGATCCAAATAAGCATACAGGGTAATTCATACAAATGGGTGTGGCGATTCCACCTGCATTATAACAAACCCACAATCTCAAGTAATTTTGGTACATATGCAACACAGATAGTTAACTAATGAGTTGTGACTGCATGAAGTGATTGGAAAACGACAAAATAAACCTATTTTTGGGTAGTTAAGGAAGCGGCCAGGCCACCGGCGGCAATGTTTACCGATGGTCTCTCTGACTGCCAGCATTGTTTACCAACCATCTCTCTGACTGGATGCATCAGTGTAGCCCGTGTCAAAGCCATGGCAAATTTAATGATTTAATCAAACCTAACCCAGCCAAACCTAACCTAATCCAACTTAACCTCACTTGCATTGGACAGCCAGCTTTCACATATAAAAATGCGCGTCATGAATGTTAAATACGGTCAGCTGCTGGTAGACGGCCAAACATTAACGCTTTTCTAAAACCTCATTTGTAGCTTTTAGAGGCAGGTTTATAAAAATCCCCAGTAGCTGTGGTAATCCAGGAATAATAATCAACCTGTGAAACATTCACTAGAAAATATGGAAAGGCCGCGGGCGTTTGGTAAAGAATGAATCAGTTGTGTGTACATTTGTAATTTAGCACATGTGACATGGCTAACACAGTAACTTACTGGTGGAGTCTATCATTGAATGACGCAGTGAACACCCTCCACACGATCGTCCTGACGGGCAAATGATCAAGTACACCTCGGTGCTCGGGCCTGGGCTCACCAATAATTACAGACAGCTGACGCCACAAGACAAACAACAATCACACCACTGATGCTGACTCCGCCATCTTTCCACTTCACTTATCGCTTGTGCTGTATAGATTTACCATCACAACTTGACAAAAGTTACATACATTCCTAAGCACCAGGTTAATAGCTTTGAACGCATACTTTAAAATATTTAGATTTCAAGTGCTCTTAAGTACGTGACCTCTTGAACAGGATTATTGTTCAGAAAGACGGCGGCCATATTGCTTCATAATTGGAATGCTGCCCTTTAGTTAGGGGAAGATATGGATATGGCATTACCAATAACCAATGCCCGGATGCACAAACGGCTTTAAGGCTAGCCACGGCCTTAAGTCGGGTAGTTTAAGGCCGTGGGTTGCTAAGGCCCATGCACGAAGCACCAACAGGAGGGTAAGCCTCGGTAAGGCCGCCTCAGCCGCTGAGGCCGGGTCGGAGCAGCCTTACCGTACTGACACCCGTAAATAAAGTAACTCTGATTTGATATTCTCGGTAGTACAAACCGGACCCAACTTGTTATTGTTTGCCTCAGCATGGAGTTGATGGTTGCCTGTGAACTAGATCGTGCTTTGCGAAGGGAATGGAAGTTTCTTGGAGCCACTGAACCCCTGTAACATAAATGATGAACATGTATTGAGACACTATCGTCTCCCCAGGAGCGAATTCCTTCGTTTAACGGAACTTGAGCCTCATGCTGGGAGTGTCACGGTACACTGCCAGGCAATTCTTGCCTACACAACAATTTTTGGCAACCCAGAGGTTCTACACTAGTGGGAATTTTCAGAGTGTTGTTGGAGGGTGGTATTCATGAGTCAAGGGTATGCAAAATGATATCACGTGTGACAGATACTTTATACAGAAAATGACAGAAAAGATGCCCAGTGGTTTGCTGAGGACAGAGACGAGGGTTTCCACATAATAAATTTCCTAAAGTATTTGGGTTCCCATGGGAAGGGAGGGGAAGAATACATCCCCAGTATCCCTGCTTGTAAGGGGCAACTAAAAGGGGCCTTTTTGTGTCCAGACTTTCCTTACTGCCCTCTTCTGTTCTACCCCTTTTTCTTGATGTTTGTGTGTTTCTTATGGTCTTTATTTTCCCTCTACTATGCCATGCAGCCATATTATGGATTGGTGATATTTCATCATTATTCCTAACTTTCTGAAGTGCTTGGAGCAATGGATTGAACCCTAATACCAAATAAGGCCCCAGATCACAAAGAACATGTATTGGTCAGCTGCAAACGGTTTAATTCACTGGATGTGCAAGTTGTTTGTGACAGCAACAAAATCATAATGAGCTGTAATTACAGATATCCTGGCAGCACTCACGCTGCCTATATCTGGGCTAATTCTAACCACCAGAGATCTGAACCAAGGTGTCTATGGTGACATTTTTATGCCAGGTAACTGTGGTTGCTGATTACTTTGTTTAAAGTTAAACAATGGTTAGGTAAAACAAGGCAAACATAATAAGTTCCCATTCATATTGCTATTTTGTTTCTTTACTCCTAAACCCTCTCATCTTACTAATGTTTTAAAGGTTGTGTGGGTGTATTGCTCTTCATCACTAATATTGGGACGTCTTTTCATTGCACCCGACATTTTCAATTAATTACCGGCACTTCACATGCTTATCCTTGACTGTTGTGTTTTTGTTACCGGCATTGTGTGAAAATAAGGTATTGTATAGAACGCCTAGGAATTCTATAGAATGACCAACATTTTTTGGCAAAGTATAAGTTTATTTCAATCTGACTTTATATATTTTACCTAACTGGAACTTTAATAGAATGCATAGGTATTCTGTAGAATGTCTAACATTTTTATGGCAAAGTATAATGTAATAAACAACAGGGGGTTTGGCTGGGATAATGTAGGTTAGGTTAGGCTAGGTTAGGTTAATTTAGAAGAACGTTATGTTAAGCACTTACCGTACCCAAATTAACCTAACCTAACCTACCGTAATCGAACTTAAACGTAGCCTAGACCATCCCAGCCCAAAACTAACCGCAGCCAAAATTAACCTAACGTACTGAAATGACTTAGTTCACAGTTTGCCGGTTTGCTGCAGTTTGGTCGTTTCTCACGTTGCCTAAAATAAACACGGTAATCTACAGAATACCAAGGAAATGTGTACAGATGATTTTATCTTATACCTTGGCTTGAAGTTTACCTAGGCGTTCTATACAGTGACGGGTTTCCCACTATGACGGTAACATAAACACTCCTCTCGCCTCTCACCCCCAGCTGATTCATGAAGGTCTGTGATTGGCCCAGTGTTTGTGTTCTGCCGTCTGATTCGTCAGCACGGTCGCAGCTGACGCACTAGATTTCCCCCAAAACATTCCCTACAGTTAAGGCCAGCCTTAACTAAGACCAATGCACGAAACTTAAGTCAGCCCTAAGACAAGGCAACGGGTCATCGTGCATGGGCCTTAGAGGCAGCCGTAGGGCCGCCTTTAATATTTCATATAAGGCCAGCCTTAAGGCTGCCATCCGATGGAGTTTTGTGCATCCCAGCCCAAGAATACATCATACATGGAAAAACCAGTAGTAACAACAATACAACTGAGAGAAAATATAAAGAAACTAAAAAATAAGAAAGCGCCGGGACCAGAAATGCTACAACCAGAATTATATGAAATCCTAATAAAAAGTGACAAGATAATGGACACAATGACAGTGTGTTTTAACGAAATAATAGATAAAGGAAAGGTACCAAAAGAATGGAAAGAATCAGGAACTATGATGGTGCCAAAAGTAAGCAAACCAAAAGCAAACTAATTAAGACCAATAGCATTAACTAACATCTCGTATAAATTATTCATGTCAACTGTTATAAAAGATAGAATAGAAGAGCATCTACGATGTAATGCTGTGTTTTTAAGGCGACTTCTCGTCGTAAAAACACTAGCTACTGAAGCTGGGTCCTCTTTCTAAACCGGAAGTAAAGCACTAACAAAGGAACAGGACATAAAAACCAGGCAGTATACCTTAACACATCTATTACCTAGATCCTACTCGTAACAATACACATAGAATGATATTTAAGATACAGAGTTAATATTTGGCTTCACAGAATAATCATATGCACTACAATACTCACACAGGGAGATTGTGAGTGTTATTTAATAGGGTTCTTATGTCACTTGGGAGTAATACATAAATGGGATTGTTCACTTTAAGAATACACAAAGTTGGGAGTCTGGTTTAGGGATATTACTATAAAAGAGGTAGGGTGTGCATAGCGACACTCGACACTGTCACCTTGTCACGGAGACACGTACACTTAGCTTTTGACTCGCCCGCGCCCTTACCTCGAGATTCACAGAAAACTCCCTGGTTCCTTAATATGGGGAGGGACTAAGATAATTCACAAAGTTCACTTTCTGCCCTGGTAGCACTAAGTTCTGATGGGCCACTGTTTACTATGGTTTCTTGCGGAGTCACTTACTGTTTCCCTCTGTTTCCTGGGTATAGTCACTGTTAGTTACACTTTAGGGTACAGGAAGGCTCTCCCGTCTGGGGACCTCAACCTGAGAGGCGGCCCTCGTCTTAGGGCCGCGCCAGTGGGATGCAGGGAGGCCCTTTGGTCTGGGGGCCTCGACCTGATAGGTTGGCCCTCAGGACTGGGGCCGAACAGCCGGAGCAATAGGGCCTGTTTCTTCCGACTCCGGGGAGTGAGGGAGCCCGAATCACCTTCGTCGTGGGTTGTGGAGTCGAGCCTGGGCGTCCTGGGGCTGCGGGCACCAAGAGGGAGAGGCGCTGTCAGGACTGGACTGCGGCAGCGTCTCCTACGGGGCTCCGGCAGGAACAAGGAACTCCCGGGTGTGGGCGGTAAGCCCGATATCGGGCCTTGCCACCATTCTAGTGTCTCCTCTGGGGATATATTCCCGGATGGGGACAAAGGGCTCCCCAAAGGGAAAGAGATGGGAGGAGGACTCATGTTGCCCGTGGTCTCTCGTGTGTGTCTGGAGGCCGGAGCTGGGGGTCTCTTTCCCCTATTACACACTTTGGCTGTAGCCGTGAACTTGCCCGGCGTACGGGGGACACCTATAGGGTGATCGGGGTCGCCCTTTCGCCGCGACTTGGGACCGCCTGCGTGGTGTTGCTCCCGTAGTAGGAGACAAGCCGGAGGGAGGGGTGCAGAGGCCACACTCTCTCCAATACGGATTGAATCTACCTTCAGGGAATTCTCTACCCTGGTACGTGCCCCGGCTGGAGCCGAGTGTCTACCCGTACGAAAGACAACTACCGGGCGAACTGGGTCACCCACACGCTGTGGCTTGGGACTGTCCACGGGGTGTCGCTTCTGTAATAGGGAAGTGCTACACGTACGGTAGCAGGGGCTCTTTACCCTGATCCGTATTCTGGCCGTAGCCGAGAGCCGATCACCTCCAACGGGAACATCTGCCGGGCAACCGGGGTCGCCCGCACGCTGTGGCTTGGGACCATCCACGGGATGTTGCTCCTGAAGGGGAGAACAGCAGGAGAGGGATGCACTGAGGCAACTCTCCCTAGTGTGTTAAGGCCGGGGCCTGGTGTCGCCTTCTCCTTTACACACTCTATTAGGCCGTAGCCTAGGGTCGTCTTTCTTTACGTTTTATTAGGCCGTAGCCTAGGGTCGTCTTTCTCTCTTTACGTTTTATTAGGCCGTAGCCTTGGGCCTCTTGCCCTTGGGCCTCCTGCCCTAGAGGGTGTAACAAAGCCGTCCATATGGTGTTACCTGGGACTGAATTTATTTCAGTCCCACCCCTATTCTGTGGATCACTGCTCCGCCCGCACAGTAGTTCACTTCCCCTGATCACCTGGGGTTGGGGCACTTGCGGGGAATAGGGACCCAGGGCCGTGATGCCCTGATGACCCTCTTGCCCGGGGTCACTAACCTCACCGGTGTGTCCTCCTGGGGTGGTGGTGGGGTGGCGGCTCGGTGGTGGTGTGGGGGGTGGTGAGGTGGGAGGTCCTGCGGCGGGCACAGCGGGCATTTTACCACCCTCCGCGTTGTTGAAGTCATGGCCCCGTGACTGGAGGTGGTAGGTGGTGGAGGTGGATGTCTTGTGGGCCGGGGTAAGGTGTTGGATGAGGCTGACCCAGTGAGTGGTGAATGTGTTGGGCTCCTGATTGGGGTTGAGCGTGAGGTGGAGGGAGGACGGATGGTTGGTCCGGCGTAGGAGGCGTAGCAGGTGGTAGGTGCCCCTGATTCTGGCTGGTGGGCAGTTGTATGGCTTCCAATGGACTTTCGTCACCTTCATCTCGGGGAATGGTGCCTGGTGGAGAGATGAAATTTGAATGCTGGAGAGTGACAGGAGGTTGGTGGTTTTATTGGGGCTAATTCGGTGGGAGGAGCGTCGTCCTTTGGGGAATTGGGAATTCGGAAAGTTCCAACGTGCTTGGTGGAGGGGGAGGGTTATGGGGGAGGTATTTGGGGGTGTATGTGGAGAGGGTGGGTTTTGGGGTGGGTGTGCGATGGGTGGAGGTGTTGGTGTGTATCTTGCGGGTGGGCCTGAGAGGCGTCCTGATCTTGTGGTGGTAGTGGTGATGGTGTGTGTGGGTGGGTGGCGAGGGTGGTTGTGTGCGTGGTGGTGGTGAGGGTGTGTGGGGGTTAGAGGGGGGATGGTTGGGGGCGCGGTGTGGCGCGTATAATGAGAGTGGTCATGAGGGAGGGTGGTGGGGTGGTGAGTGGTGTGGTTTTCGGGGGGGTGGGCGGTTGTGGTGATGTGGGTGGCATGGGCGATGTGGGTTGGGAGGTGGTGGGTGGATGGATGCTAGGTGGGTGAATTTCAGGTTGTGAAGTAGTGGTGGTTTCGGCCTGTGGTGGTGGTGTGTCGGGGGGTGGGCTGGTTGCTGGTGAGTTTGAGGAAGGGGGTGAGAAGGAGTAGGAGTAGGAGTCTGGGGGGTGATCCTGAGAAAGGTCGGGGTGGACAGGTGTGCGGGCAGGGGTGCAGGTCGGCCTAGCGCGGGGGTGGGCAGTGTTGGGTGGGTGGAAGGGGCGCACGTGGTGATTTCTGTGTGTGCGATGTTGTCCTTGTTGATCTATAATGACTTGGTATGGGTTGGGTACTCGCACAATTTTGTAAGGTCCGTTGAATCGGGGGGAGGTTTTGGGTGGGGTAGGTAGGTTTGCGACGACAACGGACTGGCCAGGTGTGTATGGGTTGGAGTGGGTTACGTCGGGTGCTAGGTCTTGTGAATGCAGATGGTGGAGGCAGCGTTTGAGGTGGTGGAGAGGGTCGGTGGTGGAGGGTGGGGTGGGTGGCTGTAGGTGGTGGCGGAGTGGTAGGAGTAGGGGCGATTCCCCAAAAACTCATGTGGAGTTATTCCGTCTTCTCGTGGGCATGTATTTAAGCCCCATTGGATGTTCTTGACGTGGGCAGGCCAGTCTTCGTTTCCTGTTTGCATAATGCGTGTGCGGACCTGGTTCATAAGGGAGCTATGGCTTCTCTCGCAGATGCTGTTGCCCTGGGGCCAGTAGGGGGATGAGTGGGAGATGTGGTATCCGAATATGCTTGCTAGTTCTTCCCAAACTTTTCCCGTAAATTCTGGAGCATTATCCGAATGTAGAGCCTGTGGAATCCCAAAATAAGGGAATACATGTCGGGTGAGGGCATCGGCAACTGATACTGCACTGTGATCTTTGGCGGGGCAGGCGATGATAAACTTTGAATATACATCCACGAAGGTAATTATGTACTTATAGCCTGCTTTTGGTGTGAGAGGGCCGATGACATCTAAGGAGAGTAGTTGCCATGGTTTTTGTGCTGTTAATTTTCCTGTAGGGCCTGGTGTTCGGGTGATGTCCTTTCCTAAGGCACATGCTCGACATGATTGTATGATCTTTGCGATGGTGGATGGGTTCGGGGTCCAGTACATATCGTTAAAGACTTGTAGCAGTTTCTTTGTTCCCAGGTGGATGCCGTTATGGGCATGGAGGTGGAGCATGGTGTCGTGGGCAGTGGCGGGGCTTAGGACGATGTGTCCGTTTGGGTCGAAGAGGTGTTCGCCGTGTGGGTGGAGTTTAGCGAATATGGTCGGTGGGATCCAGGTAGGGCGTTGTTTGTTGTGCCACATTTGGACCAGGTCTGGTTCTGTCGAGATGGCGTTGATTGGAAGACGGGATAGGGCATCGGCGTTTGTGTGGAGTTTGCCTGGTCGGTGTGCGATTTCGAAATCATACTCTTCGAGTGTCTCTTGCCAGCGTATCCGTTGGGCATTGGTGGTGTTTGATTGCCGTAGCCATTGCAGGGATTGGTGATCTGTAATGACTATCACATGGGTGCCTGAGATGTAGGAACGGAAGTATTCTAGGGACCAGATGATCCCTAGGCACTCGCGTTTGGTGGCCACGTAGTTCCATTCTGCAGGATTCAGGGTGTGGCTGGCACAAGCGATGATGTGCTCCCTCCCATTTTGTACTTGCGCAAGGACAGCCCCTATGGCGATGAGCGATACGTCAGTATACAGGCGGAATGGGAGGTTGTAGTCTGGGAAAGCGACTACTGGGGCAGAGGTTAATTTGGATTTGAGGGTGGTAAATGCTGTTTTCCTTTGTTCGGTCCACACAAAAGGCTTGCCTTTTTTTGTTAGATCGTGTAGGGGTTTGGCGATATCAGCAAATCCTTTGACGAACCGCCTATAGTATGATGTTAACCCAAGGAAGGCTCTGGTTTCATGTACGTCGCAAGGCAGGGGGATGTCGGCGATGGCACGTAGTTTATCTGGGTCTGGTGAAATGCCTTTGGCGTTAATTAGGTGTCCCAGGAAAGAAACTGATCGCTCGGCCAAGACGCACTTTGTTGGTTTCAATTTTAGCCCTGCTTGGCGTATGCGGTGAAACACTTGTTTGAGGCGGTGGAGGTGGTCGGCCCAGATACGACTGAAGACGATGACGTCGTCGAGATACGCCAAACAAGTCTCCCCGGTTAGTCCACTGAGGACTGACTCCATCAGACAGGAGAATGTGGCAGGGGCGTTGCAGAGTCCAAAAGGAAGGACGTTGAATTCATAATGCTTCCCGTTTGATGTTGAGAAGGCGGTTTTGTGTTTGTCGTCGGGGTGTACGGGGACTTGCCAATAGCCCGATTGCAGGTCTAGGGTGGAGAACCATGTCGAGCCATGTAAGGAGTCCAGCGAGTCGTCTATCCGGGGTAGGGGAGTTGCATCTTTGGCTGTGACGTCGTTGACTCGGCGGTAGTCTATGCAAAAGCACATTGTCCCATCTTTTTTTCTTATGAGTACCACTGGTGAGGACCATGGGCTAGTGGAGTTGGAGATCATGCCGGCATCTAGCATGTCCTGGACCTGCCGGTCTTCTGCCCATTACTTTGGATTCTTTCGTTGTGATGGTTGGCGAATTGGAGGTCCGGTCGTATGTATCTCATGGCCGAGATAGGTGGTATGGCCAAGGTCGGTTGGGCCGGAGGAGAATAGGTCCTGAAAGTCCAGGAGGAGTTGTCGTAGGCTGTTGGTTTGGGCAGGGGATAGGTGTGATGGTAGGTCGGGGAGAGTGGGATGGTCCGGAGGTGGTGCTTGGCATGGTTCGGCTTCTTCTGTGTCGCCGATGGCGAGTCCTCTTGGTAGGGTTAGTGGGGTTGTGGCGAGGTTGGCGATACGGATTTCGTGGGCATGTGGGGGGAGGAAGGTGGGGCTTACTAAACAGGAAGAGAGTGGTCCAGTGGGGATGGATGGTGAGAAGACGACGGAGGTATGAGAAGGTTTGTTTAGTTTTACCCAAGCTTCGTGATGGGGTGGAATAGTGATTGAGGAGGCGATAGTGGCAGGAAAAGATGGGGAGGGGTCCAGATGATGTGTGGTGGGTGGTGGTGATGGGGGTGGATGGGGTGAGGCAGTGTGAGAGGTTGGGTTGGGGTCAGGTGTATGAGTGATTTGGGACAGGTGAGTGTTTGATGGTAGTGTGTGTTTGTGTAGTGTGTGAGGGGTGGTGTTCTTGATTTTTCTTCGATGTTTTTTTTTTTCTTCTTCTTTCTTGTTGATTGATGCTTGGTTGGGATGGGCTGGACTGAAGTGGAGGCGGCATTGATGGCAGTCAATGGTGGCGTGGAGTTTCTGGAGGAGGTCCAGCCCTAGATATCCATCATACTGATTGCATGTCGAGTCGAATATGATGAATGGGTGGCTAGTGGATATTTGTTGGTGGGTGTGGGTTTGAAACGCCCGTGTTTCCCCACGGATAGGCAGGGGGCCGTCCCCCGCGTCGACGAGGTTGGCTGAGGTGGGGAAAAGAGGGCCAAATGCAGCAATGTGGCGGGAGTAGAAGTGGGAGTAGAGGCACGATCTGGCTGCTCCCGTATCCACTAGTAGTCGTGCCTTGACCCCGTTCAGCCAAATCTTGTTGTAGACTGGGGTCTGTAGTTCTGTGAGGTGGCCCCCGCCACCATGGGGAGGTGCGGGGGCGGGCCTAAAAATCCATCTGTTGCAGAGTGGTGTCGTCTTGGTCGTCGTCGTCCGTTCCCGAGTAGTGCGTTGGCGGTGCGTCGTCTTCCGGGGCGGCGGCGTCTAAGGAGGAGACTTTCTTGCGCCCTTGGTGAAAGATTCTGCGCCTGCTAGCTTTAAGCTGTTCCCTAATGTCGTGCAAGGGGCAGGTGCAACTGCAAGCCGTGAATTCCCAGGGATTAATTGTGATGAGGTTTCCTTGCTCCCTGGGGTTTGGGCGTGTCTTCTGCGGGTAAGCTCTAGGCACTGTGGGAGACGGCTCTGTAGTTGGCTGGTGAGGCGGCAGCTTAGGTTTGGATGGAGGGTTCTGTTTTGTTGGAAAATGTATCACCGCTTGGAGTGGCTGTGGTGTGGGGCAGGCGGCGAGCAGACGTCGGACGAGTTGCAGGTCGTTTTCCATGTCCCCTGAGGGGTCGTAGATTGAGAAGTGCTCCCTGACTGTGCTAGGGAGGATCCTCAATAGAGCATTAAATGTATGTATATCCCGGGCATTTGTAGGTGCCTCGGGATAGGCAGCGCTGACGAGGTGCCGAGCCTGGATGACTGTATCATCCAGGTTCCCGTCGTAGGTAAGGGCGTCGAGTTGAGAGAGAGCGACAACTCTGCCTATTGATGGCGTAAAAGCCTGTCTCACTATTTGCGAGAATTGGTCCCATGACAGTTCTGGGACGATTTTTGGAGCGACAGTAGTGATTATTTTACCCAGGTTAGGTAGTGTGACTGCAATCTTTTCTCTGTCTGAGTCGAACCCTATGTCTAGGAGAGGTTTAACCATATCTAAATATACTTCTATGTCGCACTGGTCCGGGTTGAACCTCGGCAATTGGATGTGTGGTTTGGCTGCCATTGTGCAAGTTTCCTTTCTTCGTTCCTCCGTGCTTTTACTCAGATCCAGAACCACCGCTTGCCACCAGTGTAATGCTGTGTTTTTAAGGCGACTTCTCGTCGTAAAAACACTAGCTACTGAAGCGGGGTCCTCTTTCTAAACCGGAAGTAAAGCACTAACAAAGGAACAGGACATAAAAACCAGGCAGTATACCTTAACACATCTATTACCTAGATCCTACTCGTAACAATACACATAGAATGATATTTAAGATACAGGGACACAGAGATACAGAGTTAACACTTGGCTTCACAGAATAATCATATGCACTACAATAATCACACAGGGAGATTGTGAGTGTTCTTTAATAGGGTTCTTATGTCACTTGGAAGTAATACATAAATGGGATTGTTCACTTTAAGAATACACAAAGTTGGGAGTCTGGTTTAGGGATATTACTATAAAAGAGGTAGGGTGCGCATAGCGACACTCGACACTGTCACCTTGTCACGGAGACACGTACACTTAGCTTTTGACTCGCCCGCGCCCTTACCTCGAGATTCACAGAAAACTCCCTGGTTCCTTAATATGGGGAGGGACTAAGATAATTCACAAAGTTCACTTTCTGCCCTGGTAGCACTAAGTTCTGATGGGCCACTGTTTGTTATGGTTTCTTGCGGAGTCACTGTCACTGTTTCCCTCTGTTTCCTGGGTATAGTCACTGTTAGTTACACTTTAGGGTACAGGGAGGCTCTCCCGTCTGGGGGCCTCAACCTGAGAGGCGGCCTTCGTCTTAGGGCCGCGCCGGTGGGGTGCAGGGAGGCCCTTTGGTCTGGGGGCCTCGACCTAATAGGTGGCCCTCAGGACTGGGGCCGAACAGCTGGAGCAATCGGGTCTGCTTCTTCCGACTTCGGGGAGTGAGGGAGCCCGAATCACCTTCGTTGTGGGTTGTGGAGTCTAGCCTGGGCGTCCTGGGGCTCCTGGCACCAAGAGGGAGAGGCGCCGTAAGGACTGGACTGCGGCAGCGTCTCCTACGGGGCTCCGGCAGGATCAAGGAACTCCCGGGTGTGGGCGGTAAGCCCGATATCGGGCCTTGCCACCACTCTAATGTCTCCTCCGGGGCTATATCCCCGGATGGTGATGAAGGGCTCCCCGAAGGGAAAGAGGCTGCAGGAGGACTCACGTTGCCCGTGGTCTCTCGGGTGTGTCTGGAGGCCGGAGCCGGGGGTCTCTCTCCCCTATCACACACTTTGGCTGTAGCCATGAACTTGCCCGGCGTACGGGGGACACCTATAGGGTGATCGGGGTCGCCCTTTCGCCGCGGCTTGGGACCGCCGGCATGGTGTTGCTCCCGTAGTAGGAGACAAGCCGGAGGGAGGGGCGCAGAGGCCACACTCTCTCCAATACGGATTGAATCTACCTTCAGGGAATTCTCTATCCTGGTACGTGCCCCGGCCGGAGCCGAGTGTCTACCCGTATGAAAGACAACTACCAGGCGAACGGGGTCGCCCACACACTGCGGCTTGGGACCGTCCACGGGGTGTTGCTTCTGTAATAGGGAAGTGCTACACATACGGTAGCAGGGGCTCTTTACCCTGATCCGTATTCTGGCCGTAGCCGAGAGCCGATCGCCTCCAACAGGAACATCTGCCGGGCAACCGGGGTCGCCCTCACGCTGCGGCTTGGGACCGTCCACGGGATGCTGCTCCTGAAGGGGAGAACAGCAGGAGAGGGATGCACTGAGGCAACTCTCTCTCCCTGGTGTGTTAAGGCCGGGGCCTGGGGTCGCCTTCCTCTTTACACACTCTATTAGGCCGTAGCCTAGGGTCGTCTTTCTCTCTTTACTTCTTATTAGGCCGTAGCCTTGGGCCTCTTGCCCTTGGGCCTCCTGCCCTAGAGGGTGTAACAAAGCCGTCCATACGGTGTTACCTGGGACTGAATTTATTTCAGTCCCATCCCTATTCTGTCGATCACTGCTCCGCCCGCACAGTAGTTCACTTCCCCTGATCACCTGGGTTGGGGCACTTGCGGGGAATAGGGACCCAGGGCCGTGATGCCCTGATGACCCTCTTGCCCGGGGTCACTAACCTCACCGGTGTGTCCTCCTGGGGTGGTGGTGGGGTGGCGGCTCAGTGGTGGTGTGGGGGGTGATGAGGTGGGAGGTCCTGCGGCGGGTACGGCGGTCATTTTAAAGTCACAGGGTATAAGGATGAAATATTTAAAATAGCAGCACTGTTCTTTGCAGATGACGGTCTGCTACTAGCTCATACAATAGAAGAGGCAGAAAAAATAGTAGACAGTTTGATTACAGTAGGAGAAGAGTGTGGGCTAAATATAAATAAAACAAAAAGTAAAATCCTGGGCCTGTATTAATAAAAACTTTTAGTAGTACTCCTAAAATTGGTACTAAAAGTGGTTGTAGCCGAGAGATGCTTCTAAAAGTTCCTCCTAGGAGGACTCGTAGCAGTAATTTCGCTCCTACCATGAAGTGTTACCAACACAAAGAATATCTGCTTAATATATTTTAAAAATTACCATTACAAAGCCTTAGAGTTTCAGTAAGTAGTTTAAAAATGAAAATCTAGTTTTTATATATAGAAACAACATCTATTTGATCATATATTATGATTCGTTACGAATGTCGATAAAATGGATAAAATGTAAACACATCGGGTGGTCAGCTGATCGTGCCTGCTACCATCGGGGCATCGTGCGTACATAGTACAATGACCGTCAACAATGGCACAATTTCAAGATTCCATGGCTGCAGATAAATTCAGGAGAAAGAGAAACTGGATGGAGGGAGTGTACAAGGGACCTTCACAAACCTCTTAATGTGTGGAGCAGTTAGAGCATTGAGTGTTTCCGTTATCATATTGCTCACTGATGACTGCGATGGTCCAAAGTCATCACAATTACACTGCTGCATTTTTCCAGTTGCAAGGTACCTAAATAGTATCAACAATTTCATCTCGGATGTGAGAGGAAGGTTTCGGTGTGTGGGCCTTTCCAGTACATCTCTTACTAAATCAGTAATAAATAATGCCCTCACGATCGAAACGATACCTTCTTACAAGTTCTTGATCATCATATTCCATGAATGCATCCTTCCAGCTCGATAATTTCTGCGTGGTGGATGGTGTCGGTCAGCCATGGTCTATGTTGTCTTGTCTCTTGGTGTTTGAGGGACGTAGCTACTGTGTTTACTGTCACTAAAAGCCCTCCTATCTCCTTAAAAGTCCTTGTGGAGGACTTTTATTTTTTAGCGATTTTACGAGTAAACTTAGGAGTTGAAAGTAACTTTTAGGAGTACTTCTAGAAGTTAGGAACCAAATTTCACTTTGAGAGGAACTTTTACTCCTAGGAGTTTTTCTTAATACGGGCACAGAATTATTAACAGGAATGAATAAGATTATTAAAATGAAGGAACACAAAGATAATTACAATGAATGAACACAAAGATTATTAATAAAGTTTGCATTCAGGTACATACGAGATTTTCACAAGGATAGGAAATGCATGACGAACTGTACAGACTGAACATGCAAGGGACAACCTCTGTGGGAAGACCAACTGTGTCTGCCACAGTTTACCAACCAACATACCTTAATGGTCCAACCAGCAGCTGGATCAGTTGTAAATAAAGGTGCTGGCAGGTCAGCAGCAGCAGCAGCAGCAGCAGCAGGGTGAGGGGTAGTGGTTCTGGTATGGGGGTGGCGGCCATCTCAAAGTTTAGCTGCTACACCTGCCCCAGATCTCAGCAGCCAGGCCAGGACATCCCACCTGGCATGGCCTCGGGTCAAGGTGACAGGCCAGTAGTGGTGGTCAGGGGTGTCTGCTTCCAGGGTCACTGTGGATGGTTTACCCAACTCAGGAAGCGGCGTTGGTGCCACCACCTCGTACTTCACACCAGGATACTCACACACTCCTTGAAATCTGGATGGACTAGTAATGGGGTGTGAATGTTATATACAGTAGGCTATTTGTGTGTCAACTTTCCTGACAGCACAACATCAAAGGTCGCTGCTAGTGTGTGTTTCTCAAAAAAATCATACATGACTGCTTAAAAACCCAACTGTCACAATGAAAATCTTCAGACTCTGAGGTAAACTGAGAAGAGAAAAAGTTTTGGCATATAAATAAATTGAACAGTTTCCTCTCCATGTTTTCTTTTACCTCTAGAATATAAACCTGTCCAGACCACCACTTAATCACCAAAACACCACCAGCACTAACATTCTTTGCCAATTTTGTCAGTTCCAGACACTTTGGCCAAGAGGAAAATACAGACAGTCCTATTTAGCAAATGGGGGTAAGGCAGGGTCCAGAAATATGGAAAAAGAAAAGTACAACAGGTTATGCAGGATTCAGAAACATGGAAAGAGGGAAAATGTAAGTGGCATGATGGTGTGACTTACCCAACCATCACCTTGACCTGACAGAGGCGACCGGTGTCAACGTCTACTGGCATGACCGGTTAAGGCTCAGCGGCCAGCACATACACATGACTTACCCAACCATCACCTTGACCTGACAGAGGCGACCGGTGTCAACGTCTACTGGCATGAACGGTTAAGGCTCAGCGGCCAGCACATACAGATGATGCAGCGCCTGTCAGTACATCACACATTACACAAATATTACACCACAAAGAACCACCATCATTGTCATCATTTATACCTCTTGCCCACTCTTGGAAGAGATAAGTAAATAAATAAACAAATAATAATAATCATAATCATCATCATCATCATCATCATCATCAACTAAAACCTGTGTTGCCCCATGAGAGGCGTAGCAGACCGGGGCTAGGCAAGTTGGTCCTGTCATTTAAGATATGATCCCTGAGTGCCATTATGTGAGCAATAAACCCCAACCACCCCTTGGATATAAATCTTCACTGGCTCAACCCACTGGTGATGCCAACCATGTATACAAATCATACTTATTTTTTCAAAACATATTCCATTCTTGCATTGGTCAGCCTTGTTGGCAGGCTCCTGGCCTTTGATTCCTTCTCCCTTGCATTTAAAAAAATCATCATCATCATCCGGACTTCCTTTCCCACCCAAGGGCAGGGTGAGGAGTAGCAATGTCCAGACAGTCCAAATCTGCCCAGTCCAATAGGCCACACTTCCATTCACTCATCATTCAAGCCCCCAAAATCCTGGCTCCATCGGACGTGCCAAAAACATTCACCACGTTCTGTAGCTTCACATAAACGTATCCAGTTGAGTCAATCTCGACGCTGCCACGTTAAAAAGGGGTGCCAAAATCCCTGATTATGCACTTCTCACAACATTCATCCAGCCATCTCGATCTCTTGTCAGTTCCCTAGCCTCACAGACTTCCAAACCTCTCTTCCTCACACACTCATCCACCATACCTCTCCACTTTCTCCTTGGCCTACCTCACTTCCTCCCTCCTTCAAATTCGCTGAGATATACCTTTTTCACCACTCTATTGTTATCCATTCTCTCCACATGACCATACCATCTCAGTACACTCTCTTCGATTCTGGTGTCCACCGACTTCCTCACTCCACATCTTTCACGAGTCACATTATTTCATATCCTATCCACCCTCTGTACTCCACATACATTCCTCAGCAGTCCCATCTCCACTGCTCTTACTCTTGACTTTTCATTTTCATGCCACACCATATTCTCAAATCCATATGTTAAAGTTGGCATGTAAGCCTCGTGCAGCTACAACGCTCAAGCCTCTGTTTCTTATCAAGGACTTCATTGCACCAGCTACTTTTCTTCCTTGTGTCACTCTACTTTCAACTTCTTTTGCACATTTTCCTCTCTTTTCTATCACTGTACCCAGGTATTTGAACTCTCTCACCAATTCCAGTCTTTCTCCACTCACTGTAACATCACACTGGGAGTCACCTTCTCTCTCAATAACCACCACGTAACTCTTTTCTACATTTACTCTCAAGGCACGACGCTTACAGACATCAACAAAACTCTGCACTAGTCTACCAAGTTCTTGTCCGGTACTTGCAAGCAGTGCTGGATCATCAGCATACAACAAATTTGAGATATTCGCACTTCCACCTTGAAAAAAAAAAAAAAGAGAGAAAAAAAAAAGGGAATAAACAGAACACTACCTGCAAAAGCCACCACCTATACAGAAAAAGACATCTCTCTATCTATAGCCCGACGCCCTAATCCTGCAAAGGGTGGCTGTAGACAAAACACCTCCAAGTCGCTGTCACCCACAATTTGACTGTCTTCCCCCTAACTCACTCCCCCTCCCTCATATACCTCTCAACTCCATCCCTCCACCTCATCCTCAGTCTCCCCCTTCCTCTCCCTCCCTCCACTTCACCTACATACACCCTCTTAGTAAGTCTTTCATTCTCCATTTTCTCCACATGTCCAAACCACCTCAACTTCATCCCTCCACCTCATCCTTGGTCTACCCCTCCCTTTCCCTCCACTTCACCTATTTACACCCTCTTAGTCAGTCTTTCATTCTCCATTCTCTCCACATGTCCAAACCACCTCAGTGTATTTCTCCTAATCTTCTCAATCACAGTTAAAAAAAACGTTACCTGCATGAGACACTGCAGCCAGGGTTCAGCAGTGTCCAGCGGCCGCGCTTCAGTGCTGACGTCTGCTGCCTTGATCAGCACCTTGGACAGCTGGGCAGGACTAATCAGTATTGAGACACTGCAGCCAGGGTTCACCAGTGTCCAGCGGCCGCACTTCAGTGCTGACGTCTGCTGCCTTGATCAGCACCTTGGACAGCTGGGCAGGACGTTAATATCAGTATTAACACTCTCAAACTTCTTTAATCCCTCATTGATTAATAAGATATCTGGTGTTGGCTAAAATAAATGCTAGAGTTGTACTGAGCATACATAATCAATCCATCTATCTATACTCTAAAGCCATAGTCCAGTAAGAGGTGGCCACAAACAAATCGCCTCCATGTTGCCCTGTCCCCCGCCATTTCACTGCCCTGCTCCAAGCTCACACCCCTCTCTCTCATATACGTCTCCACTCCATCCTTCCATCTCATCCTTGGCCTCCCTCTCCCTCCTTTGTGGTACCAGTATTCACCTCCGCCTAAGACTCACCTCTTGCATGTAAACCCTATTGGGCCACATATGGTTGGGGCACCTTAATCCACTAAACCACCACGGCTCCATTTGACGGTATGGTTGGGGCACCATAACATCTGGTTGGGGCACCATAATCCACTAAACCACCACAGCTCCATTTGACGGCATGGTTGGGGCACCATAACATCTGGTTGGGGCACCATAATCAACTAAACCACCATTTGACGGTATGATAATCACCCCTTTACAATCATGCATTTTTCTTGTCACTCAGTGCTGTGTCACCTTTAGGCAGCACTACATTGAGTGAGTGGATAGTAGTTGCCCCTACCTACCACAGTTCCTATGACTTAACTTTCAGGCCCTTTTGCACTAGCTGGAATAAAACACTAGAGGCTGCCAGAGATCAGGCAGCATGGAGAGTTGCTGCCATTAGGTGACAAGGGTCGTTTCGTTTTTCTTTTCGTTTTTGAAGGCTCCAACATGCTTGCATGCATCGGCCTTGGTCACCTCATGGCGGCTCTCCACACTGCTCAACCTCTGGCAGCTTTCCTATTCACTCCCTTATCCCTGAGGTTTCACTCAGTGACCTTGTCCCAGGTCTTTTTCAGTCTGCCTCTCGCAACCCTATCCCAGCATTAACACCTCTCACTTTCAGTACCCCCATCCTCTCCACATGCCCAAATTATCTCAATCTACCTCTTCTCATCACAACAACAATACACTCCAGTCCCATCCTACCTCTCACCTCTTCACTCATAAACCTAGCCCTCCCAGGACTTGCACTCAGGGACGCACTGCACATCAACCTAATCATTGTCATTTCTGTACGTTTGAGTCTGTGAATATCCTCTTCCTTTACTGTCCAAGTCTCAGTACCATATTGCAGTACACTCCTAACACATGCTGCATACAAAGATCCCTTAGCATGGAGGGAGAGTCCTCTCAATGTCAGGAGAAGCCACGGCTCCCTGAACTTCATCCAACCACTCCTCACTCTTGCCACAGAGCTGCTCCAGCCTCACCTCCAGCACATAACATGTCTCCCAAATAACAAAACTCTTCCACACACTCAAGACACTCACTAGCAAGTTCAGTCCTTTCACGTCTGACAAAATCCACTTGCTCTCCCCGACACACCATACACATGAAATCAGCATTATCTTGCAGTCTACCTCTGATACCACTACATCTCTTATGCACCCACTCATCACAAACACTGCATTATCTCACAGTCAACCTCTAATACCACTACATCTCTTATGCACCCACTTATCACAAACACTGTACAAGATGGAATTACTTCCCACGCCCATGTGGCAAACCGCATATGGCCACTCTCCCTCGTCTTTGACAGTACCACCATCAACCCTAGATATCATTTCTTTTGTTTTATCTGCATTTACTCTTAAGCCCTTGTGCCACATACCATCTCAACACTTCCTAAATCTTTACTATGCCTCCCTTTCGTTCTCTGCAATCAACACCAAATCATCAGCATACAACATCTCCCACGGGAGTCCGTTTCTGAAGTCACGTGAGAGGGCTTCAAGTACCATGATAAACAACAAGGGACTCAAAACTGACCCCTGATGCACACAAATGTTCACGGAAAACTCATCACTCAAATCTCCATTCACTCTTACCTGGGTGCGAGCACCCACATACACAGCCATAACCACCCTAACCAGCCACTCCTCCAAGCCAAGCTTTCTCATTGCCCACTTCACCACCTCTCTAGGGACTCTGTCACAGGCCTTTTCCAAATCAACCGAAACAAAATACAGATCCCTTCTCCTACCAATATATTTTTCCTGAAGCTGTCGAACAATGAATATAGCATCAGTGGTCCCCCTACCTGGCATAAACCCAAACTGCATCTCATCAATATTCACTCTTTCTCTGATCATACCTTCTAAAACTCTCTCCATTACCTTCATTATCTGATCTAAAAGCTTTATACCTCTATAATTTCCTCTTTCCAGGGCATCACCCTTCCCTTTATACACATTTACAGTTACACTCTTCAGCCAATCATCTGGGACAACACACTCATAAATAATCCTATTTATTAGGTCAGTGACTAACCTCACCCCTATATCTCCTGAGGCCTTCAACATTTCGGCAGTCAACCCAGACACACCTGCTGCCTTCCCCACCTTCATCCTGCCTATTGCCTCACTCACAGTAGCAGCATCAATCAAAGGCCAAGGGCCAAACACATGCAAGTACAGTATATTGTAGGTTTTATGGGTGACTTTACACTGAGTGACAAGCCAAAGGGTTTCCTGTACACCAGGAAACCCTTTACTATGCTGGGTGGTAACCATATAACCAAATTATGGCGCCCGGTGGTTTAGTGGGTAATTAAGGCGCTCTAATCGGATTGAGCCGGTGAAGGTTTATATCCAAGGGATGGTTGGGGTTTAATGCTCATATAATGCCACTCAGGGATGAGTGAGGCTGGTCACTCTCATCTTCAATGTTAGAACCAACTGCCTAGCCCCGGGCTCCTACCCTCCTCATGGGGCAACGTAGGATTGGATGATGGATGGATGGATATAAATGATATGACAAACGATACAACAAGTTACACCTGCCATGAGGGGATAAAAAAAAAAAAAAAAAAAATCAGCCACGCTGTATACATACAAGGTTGACATAGGCTGGGACTTGACATCCACCTCCTCCATGATGTCCTTAACGCCTGACAGACTCCCACTGAGCCGCGCCACGTCCGTCGCCAGGATGCAGCTCTATACACACAAGGTTGACATAGGCTGGGACTTGACATCCACCTCCTCCATGATGTCCTTAACGCCTGACAGACTCTCACTGAGCCGCGCCACGTCCGTCGCCAGGATGCAGCGCATCATCCCTTCACAAATTTTCTTGTTGTCCTCGGCCGATACGTTTCTGTGGATTAAAATGGTTTCATGTGAGCTGGAGTGGGGTAATGGAATTGTCCTTACCATGAGAGGGTTAAATAGCAATCCCAGGTTACTAAAAACCTGAAATAGAATACACATCCTTGGTCTCCCCCTCCCTCTCCCCCCCTCCACCTCACTCACATACACTCTCCTAGTCAGTCTCTCATTCTCCATCCTCTCCACATAGCCAGAGCATCTCTCCAATATCATTCTCGGTCTCCCCCTCTCCCACCATCCACCTCACTCAGATATGCTCTCCTAGTCAGTCTCTCATTCTCCATCCTCTCTACATGGCCAGACCAACTCAAAGTATTTCTCCATTTCATCCTTGGTCTCCCCCTCCCCCCTCTCCACCTTACTCACACACACTCTCCTGGTCAGTCTCTCATTCTCCACCCTCTCTTCACACCCACCTGAATATGTTACATTCGTGTTGCTCCACTCATCCTTGGTCTACCCCTCCCCATATGAGTCTATTAGGTGGTGCTGTGTATCTATCAATCTATCTACAGTATCTATCTATCTGTCTATCTACTGCGTTGATCCGTGGGCAAAATGAATCTATTACATGGCGCTGTCTCTATCTGTGTATCTGTCTATCTATCTGTCTATATATCTATATCTATCTATCTATCTACTGCTTCAAAGTGGTGAATGCAACAAAACAATGATGATTTTCCAACTCTGTCTTTGCACTGATCTGTGGCCAAAATGAATCTTTTAAACTATCTGTGCATCTATCTATCTATCTATCTGTCTATCTATCTATCTCTGTGTATCTATCTGTCTGTGTATCTATCTGGCTATCTATCTATCTATTGCCTGAGCAGTAAGACACACTCAGGGCCAATTCTGTTTTCACACTGATCAGCGAGTGAGGATAAATGCATCAAATATTGCTATCTAGCCACCTATCTCTTTATCTATTTTTCTAACAGTACAATATATCTACCTATCTATTTTTTAACACTATAATCTATTTATCTATCTACTATATAGCTCTGATTAGTGAGTGAATATAAATGCATCAAGTGAGATCACCATCCACTCACTCAATGTAGTGCTGCTCTTGAGTGTCTCTCCTTTCCTCTCTTCCATTCTTCATTCCTTCCATCCTCTTCTGTCTTTCTTTCCTTCATTCTTTCCTCATCCTTCTGCCTATGGGTGACTTTACACTCCCTCTTCTGTCTTTCTTTCCTTCATTCTTTCCTTTTCCTTCTGCCTGTGGGTGACTTTACACTGAATGACAAGCCAAATGGTTTCCTGTACACCAGGAAACCATTTACTACGCTGGGTGGTAACCATATAACCAAATTTTGGCACCTGGTGGTTTAGTGGGTAATTACTGCACTCCAATCGGATTGAGCCGGTGCAGGTTTATATCCAAGGGGTGGTTGAGGTTTATTGCTCATATAATGCTACTCAGGGATGAGTGAGGTTGGTCAATCTCATCTTAAATGTTGAGACCAACTGCCTAGCCCCAGGCTCCTACGCTCCTCATGGGGCAATGTAGGATTGGATGATGGATGGATAGATGGATTGCTATCTATCAATCTATCTATCTATTTTTCTAACAGTACAGTATATCTATCTATCAATGTATTTTTAACACCACAATCTATCTATCAATCCATCTACTAAACAGCTCTTTCTATATATCCCTTAGGCTGCTTTGTCTATGCTGTAATATAAAACCCAGGCCAGATATAAATAAACAATACAATGCTTCCCTTACCTGGTACATGTTATTAAAGCCAGGATGGTCAGGGTCGTGGAATAGGCAGGATGTAGGCAGAATTAACACATCTAAATCGCCTAGTCCTTCCTGCAATCCACAACATACCATACATCTGTCAAGAAGTCATCATCATCATCATCATCATTATCACTATCACATCATCATCATTTACAACATCATCATCATCACTATCATCATCATCATCATCATCATTATCACTATCACATCATCATCATTTACAACATCATCATCATCACTATCATCATCATCATCATCATCATCACCTTAGGACAGGGTGAGGTATGATAGAGAAAAAAACAATAATAATCTATCTACTATCTATCTATTGCCAGACGCCATAATCCCGTAAGGGGTGGCCATTTGACTCTGAGTTATTGGTTTTATGGGGAGGGGCACTAACCCTCCACCAACCCACTTGTTAACACGTAGGGAGCACGTATGGTTTGGTTATATGGTTACCACCCAGCATTGTAAATGGTTTCTTGGCTTATAGGAAACCATTTGGCTTGTCACTCAATGTAAAGCCACCTGTAAAGGAAAGAAAAGCAATAAGAAGTGACAGGAAAGATGGGAAAAATAGGAAGAGAGGAGGACAGGCACAGAAAAAGAATGATACAGGCTAAGGAAGAAGTAGGCAGCACTACATCAAGTGAGTGAATGATGGTGTGAATAGGAAGAGAGGAGGGCAGGCACAGAAAAAGAATGATAAAGGCTAGGGAAGAAGTAGGCAGCACTACATCAAGTGAGTGGATGATGGTGTGAATAGGAGAAGAGGGCAGACACAAATTTTTTTATAAAGGCTAAGGAAGAAGTAGGCAGCACTACATCAAGTGAGTGGATGATGGTCGCCACCACCTACCACTATAATAATAATAATCTATCGATCTATCTATCTATTGCCAGACGCCTCAATCCCGTTTGGGGTGGCCACAAACAAATCGCCTCCAAGTCGCCCTGTCCCCCGCCATTTCACTCCCCTGCTCCCAACTCACCCCCGTCTCTCATATACCTCTCCACCCCATCCCTCCATCTCATCCTCGGCCTCCCCCTTCCTCTTCCCCCCTCCACCTCACTCACATACACTCTCTTCGTCAGTCTTTCACCCTCCATCCTCTCCACATGGCCAAACCACCTCAGTGTGTTCCTCATAACGCTTCCTATCACATCCACATCAACACCACAACGCTCCTTTATATCCTCATTCGTCAGCCTGTCTCTCCATGTGACTCCACAGGCTCCTCTTAAATAACTCATTTCCACTGCTCTCACTCTTGACTTGTGTCATTCCAACAACGTCCAAGCTTCACTTCCATACGTTAGAGCTGGTATCACTATACTGTCATGTAGTAACTTTTTCACTTCCATGCTCACTTCCCTGTTTCTTATCACTGCTTTCAAAGAACCAGCAAACTTTATAATTATAATAATTAAAATGCCGGACATCATTCTCAAGGGCATCTCAACACCCCCAGGAGGACCCTACAGAGGGGCGAATAGAGCATGACCCAACCCCTGGCGACAGGGACATAAGCCCTCCCAGGCCGCGCGCCCCTATGACCTGGAACTCACCCGCCGCCACCATAGCAGTAAAAAGAGACTACATTTCAGGCAAGCTGACCCCTGACAGGATCGGGGTGGAGCTACTCCTATAGCTCAAGGCAGCACTCTTGTGGCGGCCTGTAGCCTCGCCTTTTGTGAGACAGCCTGTAGCCATTCAAACCTCCTTCAGGACACAGCCTGTAGCCGCTCAAAACCTCCTTCAGGACACAGCCTGTAGCCGCTCAAATCTCTTTCAGGACACAGCCTGTAGCCGCTCAAACCTCCTTCAGGAGACGGCCTGTAGCCTCTCAAACCTCCTTCAGGACACAGCCGGTAGCCGCTCAAACCTCCTTCAGGACACAGCCTGTAGCTGCTCGGAAGGTGCCCAAGAGACAGCCAGTAGCCGCTCACTCCTCCTTCAGGAGACGGCCTGTAGCTGCTCCCCTGCACAGGTCATGACCAGTAGCCGGGCTTCAGCAACGGCCTGCAGCCGCACCCCTAGAAGGCCATGATCAGTAGCCAGGCCCTACGGCAGGAGATGGCTAGCAGCCGCTCCTCCATCAGGTTCCTCAGAGTTCTGTCCTATCACCAACTCTCTTCCTTTTATTCATCAATGACCTTCTAAGCTGTACACATAACCCTATCCACTCATACGCTGATGACTCCACCCTTAACCTTTCCATTCGATTCCCACAGCGTCCATCTCAGCAGTTGCTTCAACAAACAAGGGATGAGGCTATGGCACACCTAATGTCTGACTTGGCTCGTATCTCTGACTGGGGTAAAGATAATCTGGTTGTTTTTAATCCATCAAAGACTCAGTTTTTGCACCTATCAACCTGACAAAATCTTCCACAGGTATACCCACTAATGTTTAATAATATTCTGCTTAATCCTGCATCATCGTTGAACATGCTTGGGGTTTCATTTGCTCGGGACTTGTCTTGGAAAGACCATATTACATCTCTTGTAAAATCTGCTTCCAAGAGATTGGGTGTGCTAAGCCAACTCCATTCCTCCTTTACCCCTGCACAACTGTTGACTCTATACAGGGGTTTTATCCGCCCCTGCGTGGAGTACAACTCTCATGTATGGGGAGGCTCCCCACATACAGCTCTTCTCAATAGGGTGGAGTCAAAGGCCTTTCATCTCATTAACTCTCCCTCTCTTACTGATTCCCTTCAACCTCTGTCTCTTCGCCGCACTGTTGCATCTTTATCTCTTTTCTATTGCTACTTCAATGGTCACTGCTCCTCTGAACTGTCTGTATGCATTCCTCCACCTATACGAAGGAAGCGTAGCACCCGTCTAGCAGCAAACTCTCACCCCTTTTCTGTCCAACTCTCTAATGCAAGAGTTAACCGTTACTCTCAGTCCTTTATTTATGTAACAGGTCAGCTCTGGAACTGTCTCCCTCTGTCTGTATTTCCTGCTTCCTATGATCTCCAGTCTTTCAAATGCAGTGTGTCCAGGCATCTCGAAATGAATGGATCTTGAATTTGACTCTCTCTTGTGTTTTGTTTTTCTCTTGGAAGGAACAGTTTTGCTGGCTCGTTGCCTTTGGTTCCTTCTTCCTCACAATAAAAGAAAAAAAAAAAAGTTCTGCCACACCCCCACAGTGAGACAACCTTCAGGAGGAAGGTCCCAGCCCTGAGGACTGCTGGAGAGTCCCTGTGGCTCCCACCGGGATCATCTCTGTGCAGCTGGTCCCCAAGGTGCCCAGCCTGACGGACCCCAACAGAGGCCGACACCGCAGCCAGCTCCTGTCGGCGTCCTCAACCACCAAAGACCGCAGCCAATGGGACCTCGAGACAGCCCCTAGGACCCCTAGGCGGGACATCTCCCTACCCCGACACCGGAGACCGTCATCCTCCATCAGGCACTTGAGTGAGCGCTTCAGGCACTCTTTGGCCCCAGTCCTGAAGGCCATACTCCAGTTCCCAACCCCGACAGTGCGGCGCCCTTTGCTGGCACATAGCCCCGGACAAGCGAGGACACCCCTACGAGTGATTCCGTGGCCCCTGGATACTGAGGCCCCCGGCGGAACTCAGCCCCCATCAGCAGCCGGGCTGTGAGTTCCCCGCCGCCCCTCTACCCTCGCCGCCACCACACCCAGTCCCGACAGTGAGTGACAGTGAAAGTGCCGTGACAGTGATACAGTGACACTAGGGCTGGGCAGTGAGATACTCTGTGTACGGGAAGCCTAGAGTAAGACCTGTCAGTGTTAACGTAACGAGAGGTGGAATAGTAGTGTAACAGTGAAACACTGAACCCGGCCGAGCAGTGAATGTAGTGTCTGCCTACACAAGCATATCTCAATTTCAGTAACGTAGCCTGGCTCCAAGATCAATCGGTGCTACCAGAACCAACGTGTAGATTAACAGTGAAACAGTGAATTAGAGTAAGCAGCCAAACAGTGATGGCAGTGCCCACCTATACATGTGTGACTCGGCCCTCAATAGCATGGCTTCCACCTATGACCAATAAAGTGCGCTGCCCACACTGAGCACGATACAGACTTCCCATGAAGCGACAGTGATTGGTTTCTCTGCCCCCTGCCCCAGTGCTGACTAGTGGTTTGTCTGTCCACTGCCCCCAGTGCTGACTAGTGGTTTCTCTGTCCACTGCCCCCAGTGCTGACTAGTGGTTTGTCTGTCCACTGCCCCCAGTGCTGACTAGTGGTTTCTCTGTCCACTGCCCCCAGTGCTGACTAGTGGTTTCTCTGTCCACTGCCCCCAGTGCTGACTAGTGGTTTGTCTGTCCACTGCCCCCAGCGCTGACTAGTGGTTTCTCTGTCCACCGCCCCCAGTGCTGACTAGTGGTTTCTCTGCCCACTGCCCCCAGTGCTGACTAGTGGTTTCTCTGTCCACTGCCCCCAGTGCTGAATAGTGGTTTCTCTGCCCACTGCCCCCAGTGCTGACTAGTGCACTGTTCACTTTATTCCCAATATTGTCCCAACAGTATCCTGTGCGATACTACTACCCATGATCTCTACATATAACTTATAATTGCCCAGATTCCTGTTCTCGTGACATCTACCTGATCCACATACAGAATTTGTCAATACACGTGTAAGATTGTTGCAATGAGTTTTTGTGTCCTGCCTCTCTCTTATTTGTCTAAGCTCCGGTCTAGAAAGGGAACCCAGCTACACACTAGGTGTTAGAGGAACAGGAAGCCGACCCTAAAACACCCACCATAACAATAGTAATTCATTCATCCATCCATCATCCAATCCTACATTGCCCCACGAGGAGCATAGGAGCCCGGGGCTAGGCAAGTTGATCCTGACATTTAAGATGAGACTGACCAGCCTCACTCATCCCTGAGTGGCATTACATGAGCAATAAACCCCAACCATCCCTTGGATATAAACCTTCACCGGCTCAATCCGCTTGGAGTGCCGTAATTACCCACTAAACCACCAGGCGCCAAAATTCGGCTATATGCTTACCACCCAGCGCAGTAAATGGTTTCCTGGTGTACAGGAAACCATTTGGCTTGTCACTCAGTGTAGAGTCACCTATAGGCAGAAGGAAGAGGAAAGAATGAAGGAAAGAAAGAAAGAAGAGTGAGTGTAAAGTCACCCGTAGGCAGCAGGACGAGGAAAGAATGAAGGAAAGAAAGAAAGAAGAGGGAGTGTAAAGTCACCCGTAGGCAGCAGGACGAGGAAAGAATGAAGGAAAGACAAAAGAGGATGGAAGGAAATAAGGATGGAGGAGAGGAAAGAACAGACACCCAAGAGCAGCACTACACTGAGTGAGTGGATGGTGGGTGCCCCCACCTGCCACCAATAATAATAATAATAATAATAAGAAGAAGAAGAAGAAGAAGAATATATAATAATAATAATAATAATAATAATAATAACAATAATAATAATAATAATAATAATAATAATAATAATAAATATTAACAATAATAAAAATCTACGACAAGGCTAGGAGCCACTTACCATGTGAGTAGCACAGAAGGCATGTTGGAAGTTGTGAAAAGGGACCTGGTTGTAACAGTGACAGACGCGACACAGAAAATTACACAGCACTTGTGTCTCTATAACAAACTTGAATGGCAGGCCTAGATCTGTATACCTGTGCAGGGGAGACATTGGTAATTATTTATCTATCTATCTATCTATGTCTATCTACCTATCCATCTATCTATTTGTCTATCACCTGTCTATAGCCAGATGTCTTAAACCTGTAAGGGGTGGCCACAAACAAATTGCCTCCATGTCACCCTGTCCCCTGCCATTTCCCTGCCCTCCCCCCACCCTACCCCCCCTCTCTCATATACCTCTCTACTCCATCGCTCCATCCCATCCTCGGTCTTCCCCTCCATCCACCTCTCTGACATACATCTTCTAGTTAGTCTCTCACTCTCCATCCCCCCCAACCTACACCTCCCCCTCTCTCATATACCTCTCTACTCCATCACTCAATCTCATCCTCAGTCTTCCTCTCCCTCTCCCCCCCTTCCACCTCATTCACATACACTCTCCTAGTTAGTCTCTCACTCAGTAAGTTTAGTTCAACCAGGATCAACAGCAATATATAAACACAGTAGAGTTCTTGTATACTCTCTCTCTCTCTCTCTCTCTCTCTCTCTCATTCCTTCCAGTTCAATTTTGGTCTCATAAACTCACATTTTCTCTCCCTTCCTATATCACCACTCTCTCTCTCTCTCTCTCTCTCTCTCTCTCTCTCTCTCTCTCTCTCTCTCTCTCTCTCTCTCTCTCTCTCTCCCTCTCTCTCTCTCCCTCTCTCTCTCTCTCTCTCTCTCTCTCCCTCTCTCTCTCTCTCTCTCTCCCTCTCTCTCTATCCCTCTCTCTCTCTCTCTCTCTCTCAGCTGTGTCGCAGCAGCAGTAACATCTCCGGCTCTTCCCACACCCAGTTGTTTAAAGAAGGCAGTCGCAGCAGCTGTTGTGTCGCCGCCTCCACCACAACATCATTGTCAAGGGAAAGAGAAAATTTGAGAAAGCAGCAAAAATAAAATAACTCATCATCATCATCGTCATCGTTATCTTCCTCTTCATCGCCATCATCGTCACTGCTGTCATCATCATCGTCACTGCTGTCATCATCATCGTCGTCATCATCGTCACTGCTGTCATCATCATCGTCACTGCTGTCATCATCATCGTCGTCATCATCGTCATCGTTATCTTCCTCTTCATCGCCATCATCGTCACTGCTGTCATCATCATCGTCACTGCTGTCATCATCATCGTCACTGCTGTCATCATCATCGTCACTGCTGTCATCATCATCGTCGTCATCATCGTCATCGTTATCTTCCTCTTCATCGCCATCATCGTCACTGCTGTCATCATCATCGTCGTCATCATCGTCATCATCATCATCATTAACATCGTCTCATCATTATTTCTTCACAATACAGCGATGACTGATGCAAATACCACACATTCCACTATCTATCTATTTATCTATCTATTGCCAGGCACCTTAATACTGTAAGGAGCAGCCACAAATAAATCGCCTCCACGTCACCTTATCCTCTGCCATTTAGCTGCACTCCCTCCAACTGACATCCCCCTCTCTCATATACCCCCACTCCAGCCCTCCACCTCATCCTTGGTCTCCCTCTCCTCTCCCCTTCCACAGATAGACAGATAGATGGATAGACAGTTGAAGTCTTTATAAACAATACAATACAAATATGGCGCTAGTCACAAAGAAGTGCTAGCCAAGAAACCAATGACTTTTTCTGCCACTGAGCTACATAAGTATGAAAATCTGGCCCAAGTTAAGGTGAAAGGAGTATAGTAAGAGGTGTAAGGTCTGTGTGGTTTATGTCTATCTATCTATCTATTGCCAGATACCTTAATCCCTTACCGGGTGGCCAAGAACAAATCGCCTCCACGTCACCCTGTCCCTCGCCATTTCACTGCCCTGCTCCCAGCTCACACCCTCCTCTCTCATATACCTCTCCACTCCATCCCTCCATCTCATCCTCCACCTCCCCCTCTCTCTTCCCCCCCTCCACCTCACTCACATGCACCATCCTCATCAGTCTTTCACTCTTCATCCTCTCCACATGGCCAAACCACCTCAGTGTGTTTCTCCTAATGCTTCCTATCACATCCACATCCACACCACAACGCTCCTTCACCATCTATCACGTAAAGCTGTGGCATAATAGCTGCTAAGATCAAAGTCTCCATGCGTAAAATCTGCGTAAGACGGGGGATGTGCGGACTAACATACGAGGCATAAGATCACTTGGGAGTATTTCTGTCTTAACATGTGTACTTCAGATTATCATGGACTGTATCTTTAGTACATTATTACACAGCACATTTATACCTCTTATCTACCTTAATATTTTTTATTTCTGGATTTTTTTTTTTATGCTAGGAAGAAGGAACCAAAGGCCATGAGCCCGCGATTACTGTTCCTTCCAAGAGAAAAACAAAATACGAGAGAGCCAAATTCAAGATTCGATCATTTCGAGATGCCTGGACACACTGCCTTTGAAAGCCTGGAGATCATAGGAAACAGGAAATACAGACAGAGGGAGGCAGTTCCAGAGTTGACCTGTTGCATAAATGAAGGACTGGGAGTAACGGTTAACTCTTGCATTAGAGAGATGGACAGAAAAGGGATGTGATGAGATGCCTCACACTGGCTGAGAGGAGAGGGGAAGGAGGGAGGGGAGGGGAGGGCAGGACAGGAACCACTGAGATATTGGTGTTTATTAGAAGCCTGGAAACACATACGTATATACTGTGTTGTTGTGACAGGTGTGGGGGTGAGGGAGCTCTCTCTCTCTCTGGATCATTTACCCAAGCAATCTATCCACCTATCAAATCTTACATTCAGTGTATCTGCACATGCCACTCTATGTACCTACCTACCTATTTATCTATATAATTCATCTATCTATCTATCTACCTATCTACAGTACTCACCCAGCCACAACAGATGTTTCGCGGGTTCCAGTTTAATGCGTCAACGGCTCTTGGCAGTTCTTCAACCACAGGCAGCAAATCAGCCCTAAGATGGGGAGGGGCAGACCGAGGATGAGTGGAGCAACACAAGAGCAACATATTCAGGTGGGTGTGAAGAGAGGGTGGAGAGTGAGAGACTGACTAGGAGAGTGGGTGTGAGTGAAATGGAGAGGAGGGAGGGAAATGGGGAGGTGGAGACTGAGGATGAGTGGAGCAACACCTCACATAATCTGAAATAATAATAATGATAATAATAATAAATAATAATAATAATAATGATAATAATAATAATAACAATGACAATAATAATTATCTATCTATCTATCTATTGCCAGATGCCTTATTCCTACAAACAAATCGCCTCCACGTCACCCTGTCCCCCGTCATTTCACTGCCCTGCTCCCAGCTCACACACCCCTCCCTCATATACCTCCCCACTCCATCTCTCCATCTCATCCTTGGCCTCTCCCTCCCTCTCTCCTCCTCCACCTCACTCACGTACACTCTCCTTGTTAGTCTCTCACCCCCCATCCTCTCCACATGGCCAAACCACCTCAGTGTGTTCCTCTTAATGCTTCCTATCACATCCACATTCACACCACAACGCTCCTTTATATCCTCATTTGTGTCTGTCTCTCCACGTGACTCCACAGGCTCCTCTTAAATAACTCATTTCCACTGCTGTCACTCTTGACTTGTGTCCCTCCAACAAGGTCCAAGCTTCACTTCCATACGTTAGAGATGGTATCATAATACTGTCATGTAGTAACTTTTTCACTTGCATGCTCACTTCCCTGTTTCTTATCACTGCTTTCAAGGAACCAGCAACCTTTCTTCCTTGTTGTACCCTTTTAAGCACTTCACCCTCCAAACTTCCATCCTTACTCATCATACTACCCAAGTACTTAAACACACCCACATTTTCCATTTCCTCATCATCCAACCTCACTGTACATTCACTGACTTCACCTCTCTCAAAGACCATCACTTTACTCTTCCCTACATTCACCTTTAGATTCCGTTTCTTACACACTCTCCCAAACTCATCCACCAAGCCCTGCAGCTCCCCTTCGTCTTCACTCAACAACACAGTATCATCTGCAAACAACAGTACAGGGAGTTCCCAAACACTTCCCTCTCTCATTAGGGCCACTCCAACATCCACTACCCTACCTTGTACCTCTTTTATTACCCCATCCATATACAGACTGAACAGCCATGGAGACAGGACACATCCCTGTTTCAATCCAACATTCAGACAGAAAAATTCACTCAGTTCACTATCCACACGCACTGCAGCCTTAGCACCATCATACATACTCATCACGGCATTCACCAACTTCCCATCTACTCCATATATTCTTAATACTTTCCACAATCCATGTCTATCCACCCTGTCATATGCTTTCTCCAAATCCATGAAAGCTGCATACAACTTCTTTCCCTTCTCTAGAAACTTTTCCACTAAAGATCTAAGAATGAATATCTGATCTACACAACCTCTTCCCTTCCTAAAGCCTCCCTGTTCTTCTCCAACTAATTCCTCACACCTCAGGTTCGTATTCTCATTGGTTAGCCATGGAAGCTGCCCAACACCTCTGCCTCAATGATTTATTTTGGGATATGGCTGGCTGATATCCTTTTGTAAGTTATTTATAGAGTATGGTGGTAATGAAGGGATTTTTGTAACACAGAAGAGGACAGTAAGGCGTAATAAACAAAGTAAATTACCTAGGAAGAGGTGTTAGGTAGCTTGATGCAGAGTATGGTGACAGTTACTGGAAGAATTTATAAAACACTGAGAAGGAGAGGATGGTGTAATAAACAAAATGAACTGCTTAGGAAGAGGTGTTAGGGAGCTTTAGGCTATGCAGAGTATGATAATACTCAAAGAATTTATGTAGCACAGAAGAGGACAGTTAGGTGTAACAGGGAAAATAAATTACTTAGGAAGAGGTGTTAGGGAGCTTCCTTAACCCGCCCCGTCCCGACGACGTATGGGTACGTTGCAACGATTTGCATTTGCCAGTCCCGGCGACGTACCAGTACGTCGTGCAATTGCAAGGTCGCTAATTTGCACAATTTTCAATTTTCGCACGTGATTTTTCGTATGTATACACGGGACACCTTCCTCTATTCCTGTACAAGATACCAAGCAGGGACAATGCCTTACACTGCATAACCTCCCCCCTCCCCCCCTCACGCCATTGTCTTGGCAAAGGACCTGTTACCAGTGACCTGGCTAGTAAAGTTATTCAGGGCCAGAGTGATTCCCCAATCGATGACAATGTGGAGGACAATGTTTACATAGCATTAGAAGAAAAAACAGCCAGAAATAATGATCAGGTAGTGTGGCAAAAATAGGTCAGGTATGGTGATTAGTTAGTGAGTGAAACAATGCTTATAATGCCTTTATTACTGCTTGAAAACCAATATACTGTCATACTACATATACATTCATACCAAGTAAATAAATAAATACCGTTTATGAGTGGATAAAATAGTTACCCTCCCATAGAACTCGTTTTCTTTGGTGCCAGCATGTTAGAAAACCCACTCAGGTAAGGAGGAACTCCTACCTGGATTGGGCACTTTAAACCTCAGGTGAGCGATTTCTCTATGAATTTTCGATGTTTCTCACCAAAAGCGAAGGCTTTAGCCAAAAAAAAAAAAAAAAAAAAAACCCTCGGGACTGGGGGATGTCGGAGGTGCGGAAAACCTCGGGACGTGACGGGTTAACCAATGAGAATACTGACCAATCTCCTATGCTCAACAGAATAAAATCATCAGACAACAGGTGAACAGAATGCTAGACTTGTCCTAAGCATGAGAGGGTTAGAAACAGAGAAGACAAACTGGATGGAGCTTTTTATTATGCAAGGAAGAAGGAACCAAAGGCCAGGAGCCCCCAAACTGCTCTCTCCAAGAAAAAACAAACACAAGACAACAGACAGCCAAATTCTAGATTCGTACAGTACATTTTGAGATGCCTGGACACACTGTGCTTGAAAGACTGGAGATCATAGGCAGCAGGAAAAACAGACATGGAAAGACAGTTCTAGATCTGACCTGTTGCATATGTGATGGACTGGAAGTAATGGTTGTTAACTCTTGCATTAGAGAGCTGGACAGAAAAGGGATGAGTTTGTTGCTAGATGGGTGCCATGTGCCCATCGTAATGGTGAAGGGATGCAAGCAGACAGTTTAGAGGAGCAGTGACCATTGAAGTAGTGACAGAAAAGTGCGGCAAAGAGACAGAGGTTGAAGGGAGCCAGTAAGAGGAGGAGAGTTAATGAGACAAAAAGCCTTTGAGAAGAGCTGTATATGGGGAGCCTCCTCACACATGAGAGTTGTACTCTACACAGGGGCGAATAAAACCCGTGTATAAAGGCAACAACTGTACAGGGGTAAAGAAGGTACAGGGTTGGCTTAGCACACCTAATCTTTTGGAAGCAGATTTTACAAGAGGTAATATGATCTTTCCAAGATAAATCCCAAGAGAATGAAACCCCAAGTATGTTTAAGGATGATGCAGGATTAAGCTGGATATTGTTAAAAATTAGAGGGTACTCCTGTGGAAGATTCTGTTGGGCTGATAGATGTAAGAACTGTGTTCTTGATGCATTAAAAACAACCAGATTACCTTGACCCCAATCAGAGATATGAGCTGATGTGGGTGCCTGATATATCAAGGACACCATGACCCCCAAGCACTGTGTTCCTGAGGTGTGAAGGAACCGCACGTCAGCCACTGTCGGCCAGTCTCTCGGCTCCATCCACACGTTGATGGATGGGCAGGCCAGGTTCAGTTCATTCCAGTTCAGTCTGAAAGATTACATTCTATATTACTGTGCTATCTATTTATCTATCACCTGCCCCTATATGTCCTATTGTCTATCTATCATCTACTACAAAATACTAATCTGTCTATCTATCATCCACCTCTACAATATTCTGTCTATCTATCATTCACTTTTATAATACTAGTGTCTCTAACTGTTACAGATTTTTTATGAATGGAGGACACCTGTAATCTGGTGTCTGGAATTTTCTAAAAAAAAAAAAAAAAAAAAACTTTCCTCTGTTCATCTTTGTATCAATCGTATCATATCGTTTATAAAGGCTCCAACATGCTTCCATGCGTTGGTCTTGGTCACGTAATAGCGGCTCTCCACACTGCTCGATCTCCAGCAGCCTCCCTATTCAGTTCCTTACCTCTGAGGTCACACTCAACGACCTCTTTGGTCTGCCTCTAGCAACCCAACCCCCAACATTCACACTTCTCACCTTCCACACCCAGATGTCATCCTCCATCCCCTCAACATGCCCAAACCACCTCAGTCTACCCCTCCTCATCACAACACTAATACTGACACAAACCATTTCTATATTATAAAATGTAAACAGTATACGAAGGAGTGTTAGGGTACAATATGCCAGATAAATAACTGAGGCATATGCATTATGAAGCCTTCTATGCCACTCACAATTCGGACTTAATCAATGCATGGCTGGTGTTAAGGCTCTAACCTGGTATAGTCCATTTTTGTGGTGATGGTGGTGTGTGGTGGTGATGGTGGTGTGTGGTGGTGATGGTGGTGTGTGGCGGGGCAGCCAAGTTGAACCACACTGTCAGTTCAGCCACAAGGCAGGCCATAGCCAGCTGGCCACTCCATCTGTCAACACAATATTACACTGTACATATAGGCTCCTCAACACCTCTTCCTTAGTGATTTGTTTTTGGATATGGCCGGTTAATGGAATTTTTTACACTATTTATGGAGAGTATGGTGAGATTAGGATGATTTAAATATGGCAGAAGAGGAAAGCAAGGAGAAATATGTAAAATAAATCACTTAGGGAGAGGTGTTTGGGAGACTCCTTAAGTGACAAAAATACAGGCCCTGGTATCATACTTAAGTAAGGGTTGGGTTTGTCAAGACATTATGTACAATGGATTTATACATAAAATGGAGCCAGGCAAAAACTGTATTAAGAAGATGCTAATCCATACATACTCAAACTTTTTTTTGTGTGTGTCCAACTCTGGGCATAGGCTTTACAGCCTGCTCTCAAGGCCCAGTAGTCCTCCTCCTACATACCATACACCTCTACATGTCACCACTTTGGCGCTAACACCCACTGTCCATACTGAATACATGCTAGGGCTGTCTCATACAGGACTGGTGTGTTGGTATTAGTGGGGGTATTTTTACAACACCCACCGTCCATACTGAATACATGCTAGGGCTGTCTCATGCAGGACTGGTGTATTGGTATTAGCAGGGGTATTTTTACGACATGTCGGCGGGTCTTCTGGTAGATCAGTTAAGTCTGTTTTTATTAAATTCAAATCCTTAAATTGTTCCCTGCCCCAACGGAAAGCCTTCCATGCCACTACTCATGCAACACTTCCAAATCTTCTCTAACCACACACACTGCACAGGGGAAAGGAGAGGGAGGAGGAGGCCGAGGATGAGATGGAGGGATGGAGTGGAGAGGTACTGTATATGAGAGTGGGGGATGTGGGTTTGGGGGAGGGCAGTGAAATCCAATGTTATATTACTGCAGGCTTGTTTTACCGTATCCAATGGTATATTACTGCAGGCTTGTTTTAACGTATCCAATGGTATATTATTGCAGGTTTGTTTTAACGTATCCAATGGTATATTACTGCAGGCTTGTTTTAACGTATCCAATGGTATATTACTGCAGGCTTGTTTTAACGTATTCAATGGTATATTACTGCAGGCTTGTTTTAACCTGTGAAGATTTCCAACCTCTTTCAGCCAAGTTCATGGCTGGGCCCGTAGTCTTGTCAGTGGAGGAAGTTAATGGCCATGGGCCACTTAGCGTCCACAATACTTTATGAAAAACAGGACATTAAGTGATCTGGACATCAACCAACCACTGTAACTCATGCACTGTATAGTGTATAGTGCATTATATGTACCGGTACTGTACAGGCATATGGTATATACTGTACTGTGTATTACCTTTACAGTACAGTATAAAAAGCCCAAATTAAGACAATAATACAATATGTAATGTTATGTAAACCTAATGCATGGATGTGCAAGGACACTCCAAAGCAGCGGTAGACATGTGACTGGACACGGCTGCCTGCCGCTGGTGTTGATGATACTGTTATGGCTACAGTAAACTTTTTACTGTTTTTTTGGTATATTTTTGTATGCTTGTGTGTGTGTGTGTGTGTGTGTGTGTGTGTGTGTGTGTGTGTGTGTGTGTGTGTCTGCGCCAACGCAAGATCGTGCTAGAAGAGTGAGAGAAGAGTTCTGGACAAATGTAGAAGTGTGCATGGAAAAGTTTGGAAGGAATGAGAGAGTGTTTTTGATCGGTGCTATGAATGGTAAAGTTGGGAATGTGAAGGTGGATGGAATAGTTGGTGAGTGGGGTGTGCCTGCTGAGATAGATGAGAATGGGAGTGCGTTAGTGGATATTTCTGCTGGGAGGGGGTTGGTGACAGCCAATACCCTCTTCAGGCATAAAATGATCCACAGGTATAAATGGCGAGTGATGAGAAGGGTGGGTGGTGAACTGAATGAAAGGAAGGCAATGATTGATTATGTGTGTGTGGATGAAAGGATGCGAAGATGTGTAATGGATGCAAGAGCTTATAGAGGTTGGGGGAGTGGACTTTCTGACCACTACTTGGTGGTGGCCAGAATTAGGATTCAAGTAAGATGGAGGAATAGAAGAAGGGAAAGACGAGAGGAAGGAATAGTTGTAAGGAGAGTGGAAAGGTTACAAGAGGATGAGAAAAAGGCAGAGTATAAGAGAGAAGTGGAGGAACGATTGGGCAAATATTCGCTGACTACAATTTATCTCCATTCATAACGCTACCATACACTTTACAATCGAACTAAGTGAGCATTACAGTGAAAAATACAAAAGACAAATGTATTTCTGATACTTCACTGCTGTAGGAACATGTTTATCGTAGGAAATGCCTAGGATGCTTTGTGAATACGGCTGGCATAGTTCCCAGATCACAGTGTATTACGGGCTGACGAGTTGACGAAGATTTACAACACCAGTAGCTATGCATTAGAGACAGTAACGTAAGAATGATATGTTTTACGTATTACTAAGACAATATGATGCTTTAATTTACTACAAACTACAAACCTGAGTTGTTTTCATTTGTTTCTAAGACCGACCTGGGATGATGATATTGGTCTGTAACTTGGCACCACTGTAAGAGTATTATTTTTGCCTTATATAAATTTGTTCAGGTATAAACGCGATACATAACTGATATCAAAGTTGTAATATACTTGTAGCCACCCGCCTGTACCAAAGAAACAGGCATGGCTGTTACGTTTGTGGAAATATTGTCATTTTTATGTGGGCCACCGCACCGAGGAGACAGGATGAGGGGAACGCTGTGTGGTCGCTCTGGCTCTACGTCAGAGGTTGCCACACAGGGGGCCGTGTGAGGGATTTGGATATTTCAGGGGGATTTATACAGACAGGGTTAAAAAATGACCAAAGTATTATTTTTGATGGTGTTCCTTATACTTATTATTTTATGACCAAAGGCTTTTTGTATAATATAAAGGCGTATTAGGAGTAAGGCTAGTGTTTTGGATCTCAGATACTGTATAATAATGATACATAAAAATACAGCATTAAAATATTGCCAAACCTTTATAAGTATCTCTATAACATCGCTGGATTTCCTGCCGTTACACTGTACACAGAACTGCTAAATGGAAGTATAGAACTCTAGACTCTACAATTAATTATTATTTAAACTATACCCCACCCCCCTGAAGAGTTTATGGCATGGACGTCTGTGCTGTTGGCGGGAAAGGCTATGGTCTCCATGGCAACGCAGACTCACGGGGGTACTCCAGCTGGCCTTTTTTTTCGTAACACCTCTACCTTGGCCACTTATTTTGCATTCTACACCTCAGTATCTTTATGCACGTTACCGATGTAAACTATATTTATATTAAAACCATAAAATAAACAAGGCAATGTTAAGCTGTTTTAGGCAAAAGAAATCGGTAAAGAATGGGTGTTACGGCGCCTACTATACCACCTCAGCTAATTACTCATCTTATTACACCCGGATAACGTGTGTGTGTGTGTGTGTGTGTGTGTGTGTGTGTGTGTGTGTGTGTGTGTGAAGCGACATAAGGAAGTAAATGTAGGAAGGAGTAAAAATTAAGGTTTGAGAGGACTGAAGTGCTGGAGTGTTTGTGATGCTGCAGGATTAGGAAATGCATTAGGTGTGTGCCTTTAATACACTGCCAACTCACCTGCAGGGATCTTGTGTTGTTGTAATGGCCTAGTCTGCTGGTGTGGGTGTGGGCGTGATAGTGTGCATGGTGAATGGAGCAGGTACTGTATATCTAGTAACTGACCACAGATTTACTCAGCACACACACACACACACACACACACACACACACACACACACACACACACTAACATTGAACTGTATACTGTTTACATCCACCAATGTATTTTATTACCTAACTCTTCCTACCAGCAAACATTTTATTCAATGTAGGAAGTCCTCATTCCTCAATAAGGGAAGTTCATGTGGGCTGTACCCGACTCCTTCATTTATAAAAGCGTATCTTAAAGTCATGGAAAAAGCAACAACAAAATATCTGACCAGCATGTGGAGTTACGTGGAGTGACAGACAGACGAGGAAGTGAAGGAGCGCTGTGGTGTTGATGTGGATGTGGTGAAAGCATTACGAGAAATACTCTGATATGGTTTGGCCAAGTAGAAATGGAGAGATTGACTAGGAGAGTGTATGTGAGTGAGGTGATGGGGAGGAAGAGGGAAGAAGAGGCCGAGGATGAGAAGGAGGGATGGGGTAGTGAGGAGGATGTGAGCTGCACGGACGATAATGATGGCAGAGGACAGGGTGATGTGTTTTGGCACACCCTTTACTGGATTCAGGCGTGTAGCGATACAGATAAATATACACAAACAGATATAGACAGGCAGACAGACAGATAGATATAGGCAAATACTGATGGATAGATACTGCCACGGAGATAAAAACATGATTCTCCCAGCTATATATAAAGCCAGGTATTCCAGCCACACCTACAACCCATCACTCATTTTAGTCTTCATATCTTTCAACGATATTATTTAACTTGGCCTGTTACTGACCCTGATCTCTTCAAACTTCGTAACAGTTTGTCCTTAGTAACTTATTCCAATATTACACATTAGCCTTCTTTCGTATGTTATTTATCTGGTCTGAAATTTTTTGTATTAACATTACAAGAAGATAACGAGGCATAATGAACCGAATAAATCGCTACGGAGGAAGTGCTACAAAATCAATTATTTATATATTTCACTTTAAACATGTTATTTATGTGATTTCAGTGTTCGCATCAATAACTTAAAAGATGCTACTCAGGTGTAATGTTCAAAATAAATCGCTAAAGAAGACGTGATACGAAATTTCCGGGTCCCTTAAGAATACGAGGGTGAGTCTGCATTGCCATGGATACCACTGGTGTTCCCCTCACACGACCGACGTCGCTGTCATCCTCAGTCCGCGGTGACCAGCATAAAAATGGCGATATTTCACTAACTTCACCTGCCAGCTGTGTGTTTTTCGTACAGGCGGGTGTGTATATGGTTATTACAACACTGGATCACTTATGTATCGCCTGTGTACCTGAACAACATTATTTATGCCAAAAATTATATTCTTTCAGTACTGCCAATATAAGGAGGAAATGTACGATCCCAGTGACACTCTTAAGACAAATAAAAACAGCTTTACTTCCTAGTTTGTAATAAAGTGATGGTTTGTATGGTGTTAATATTACAAGTAACTATATTTCCTATGGTATATCTCCTTTATTTTATTATTATCCTCGTGGTAAAATCCAGACTTGGTCACCACGTAATCCAGTCTTAAAAAACCCTACACCCATGCACTCCCACCTACACCCACTTACAGCCACCCTCTTCCCTCGCACCTCTTCCTTAGCAATATATTTCTCGTATTTCAGCTTAGTATTCTCTTCCATGATAATATCATTTTGATACCGGAATCATTTGTATCGATATCATACAAGCAAATACGTGCAGAATTAATCACTAGAGAAACTGTATAGCAATAACACAGTCCAGCGTCTGCGTTGCCATGGCGACCATTTGTTTCCCCGTCCACTGGAGTCGCCTCCCCCCCACCCTCTTGCCTCGGTGGCCGACATAAAAATGACGATATTTCCACTATTTTATCGTTTAGGACTGTTTCCTTGGTGCAGACGGGTGGCTGTACCGATATTACAATACCCACATAGCTTAGTTCTCGCCTGTATAGTCGAATAATTGTATTTAAAGCTAAAATGATGTGCATAGCTATCTATCTATCTATCTATTGCCAGACGCCACAATCCTGTACGGGGTGGCCATTTGACTCTGAGTTATTTGTTTTACAGGGAGGGGCACTAACCCTCCACCAACCCACTTGACACGTAGGGAGCACGTATGGTTTGGTTATATGGTTACCACCCAGCACTGTAAATGGTTTCTTGGCTTACAGGAAACCAGATTGTGGCGTCTGGCAATAGATAGATAGATGTGCATACCAATGTTACCAACAGTAAAAGTACCCTTGGCCTCTGATGTCGGTTCCAGATTAAAGGGATATTATAAAGACTGTTAGTTTCTCTTGCATATTTCGTCCTTGCTGTCTTAGCGGTCATAATTCGAAACCATTCTGTGAGATATTCGTGTCTCTTTGTTAACTGAATTACTGACATGCAACTTCCGGAGACACCCTGTGATCTGGCAGCTGTGTGGGGTGATGCGAGGGTGCCATGGCTGTAGCACCGTATTCGTAAATGATCTTAACCATTTCTTATGATAAATATTCCTTTACGGAAGTAAATCGGTATCAGAAATCGGTGTGTATGGACGTATTTCCAGCTAAATATTCACCGTGGTTTGGTGGTGAAGTGTTTGGGCGATATACCAGTGAAAACAAAAGGCTCCTGTACACAGGTAAAGGTGAGAAATGTTATGAATAATACGTCATATTTTGTGAGAACTTAATTAGTCACGTCAGCTAATGTGGTGCTAATGTGCACTTGATGTCTGGCTTAACTTCACTACATAACTACACCCAAATTGGCAAGTTTCTCAGTCACATAAGTTGAAAATAATAATAATACAAAATGGATCAGCGGCGCTAAGGTAAAATTATTTTAAGTCTGACGTCATTTTTAGGGTGTTGTTGGTGACAGTGTCAAGTTGTAACACTAAGAAGAGAAACCCTTGCAAGTAACTAATTGACTGATCTAAGTTTAATGGCTGTCTCTTGTATCATTATTAGGTCATTCTGGAGGCTGGTATTCCGCCTGAAGATGGTACAGACTGGACTCTTGGCCTATACAAGGAATATCATAAAATTATCTCTTAAACGAAAAAAATCACAAAGATATCACTCTTGTAATTTCTGTGTTGCGTTGGTCTCCCTGGCCCAACATGGATGCCAAAGACTGCAGATTCTAGCTTCATAATTTCAGGAGCAAGATCCAGAACAGGGGTTGTTTTTTAATGCTGCGGTACGAAATTCAGGGCCAGAGTGATTCCCCAATCAATGACAATGTGGAGGACAAACTTTACATAGAATTAGAGGAAGAAGCAGTTAGAAATGATGATCAGGTAAAGTGGCAAAAAAAGGTCAGGTATTAGTGAGTGAAACAATGCTTATAATGCCTATATTACTGCTTGAAAACCAATATACTCTCGTACCACATATAAATTCGTACCAAGTAAATAAATAAATACCGTTTATGAGTGGTGTGAAATAGTTATCCTCCCATAGAACTCGTTTTCTTTGGTGCCAGCTTGATAGAAAACCCAGAAAGATAAGGAGGTACTCCTACCTGTATCGAGTACTTTAAACCTCAGGTGAGCGATTTCTCTATGAATTTTCGATGTTTCTCACCAAAAGCGAAGGTTTGAGCCAAAAAAAAAAAATTTCCTAAAATGGTTGGGATTTGGGGGAGTCAGTGGTGGAAAAGTGGTCGGGATGGGGCGGGTTAATATACTTATTTAGGTATAAATGCAATACATAAATGATGACAGTGCTGTAATGACCCTGTACCCACTCCCCTGTACCAAACAAACACACATGGATGTTACATTTGTGGAAATATCATTTTTATGTGGGCCACTGACGAGACAGGATGAGGGGCACATCGCTCTCTCTCTCTCTCTCTCTCTCTCTCTCTCTCTCTCTCTCTCTCTCTCTCTCAGGGGTTCCTAAATGGGAGGGGGGGAGGAATCTGGATACTCCATGGAGTGATTGAACAGATAAGGCCAAAATGGCCAAAATGGCCTTTCTAATGTGCTGTTCGTTATATAATGATATATTTACTGACCAAATGTTTTGGATTTTAATCTGGGCTTATTAGGAATTATGATTTTTTTTTTTATAGATATCAGATAACACATTATACATAATAATCCTTAATAAAAATACAATATATACAATATTCCTGAACCTTTATAAAAATGTCTATAACACCGCTAGATTCCTTGACGTTACCCATTACAAAGAACAGCTAAATGCAGCCAGAGAACTTTACAAAGAACAGCTAAATGCAGCCAGAGAACTTTACAAAGAACAGCTAAATCCAGCCAGAGAACTTTACACAGAACAGCTAAATGCAGCCAGAGAACTTTACAAAGAACAGCTAAATGCAGCCAGAGAACTTTACAAAGAACAGCTAAATGCAGCCAGAGAACTTTACAAAGAACAGCTAAATGCAGCCAGAATTTACAAAGAACAGCTAAATGCAGCCAGAGAACTTTACAACTAAATTAATGAAAATAACTCCAATCTGTACATGGATGGGGTAATAAAAGAGGTACAAGGTAGGGTAGTGGATGTTGGAGTGGCCCTGGTGAGAGAGGATAGTGTTTGGAAACTCCCTGTACTGTTGTTTGCAGATGATACTGTGTTGTTGAGTGAAGACGAAGGGGAGCTGCAAGGCTTGGTGGATGAGTTTGAGAGAGTGTGTAAGAAACGGAACCTAAAGGTGAATGTAGGGAAAAGTAAAATGATGGTCTTTGAGAGAGGTGAAGTTAGTGAATGTACAGCAAGGTTGGATGGTGAGGAATTGGAAAATGTGAGTACGTTTAAGTATTTGGGTAGTGTGATGAGTAAGGATGGAGGTTTGGAGGGTGAAGTGCTTGAAAGGGTACAGCAGGGGAGAAAGGTTGCTGGTTCCTTGAAAGCAGTGATAAGAAACAGGGAAGTGAGCATGGAAGTGAAAAAGTTACTACATGACAGTATTGTGATACCAACTCTAACGTACGGAAGTGAAGCTTGGACATTGTTGGAAGGACACAAGTCAAGAGTGAGAGCAGTGGAAATGAGTTATTTAAGAGGAGCCTGTGGAGTCACGTGGAGAGACAGGCTGACGAATGAGGATATAAAGGAGCGTTGTGGTGTGGATGTGGATGTGATAGGAAGCGTTATGAGGAACACACTGAGGTGGTTTGGCCATGTGGAGAGGATGGAGGGTGAAAGACTGACGAAGAGAGTGTATATGAGTGAGGTGGAGGGGGGAAGAGGGAGGGGGAGGCCGAGGATGAGATGGAGGGATGGGGTGGAGAGGTATATGAGAGAGTGGGGTGTGAGTTGGGAGCAGGGCAGTGAAATGGCGGGGGACAGGGCGACTTGGAGGCGATTTGCTTGTGGCCACCCCAAACGGGATTGAGGCGTCTGGCAATAGATAGATAGATAGAACTCCAACGGATGTCTCCCCCTCCCCCCGGGAAGAATTGATGACATGGATGGTGCTGTTGGCGGGAAAGCCTATGGTCTCCATGGCAACGCAGACTCATTGTGGTATTCCAACTGGCTTTATTTCGTAACACCTCTACCTTGGCAGCTTATTCTGCACACCACACCTCAGTATCCTTATGCAAGTTACTGATGCACGTTATATTTATATTAAAACCATATAATTACTAAACAAGACAATGTTAAGGTGTTATAGGCAGAATAAATAGCTAAAGGATGGGTGTTACTGCACCTACAATGCCACCTTAGCTAATTACTCATCATATTACACCTGGTTAGTGTGTGTGTGTGTGTGTGTGTGTGTGTGTGTGTGTGTGTGTGTGTAGGCAGAATAAATCACTAAAGGATGGGTGTTACGAAGCCTACTATGCCACCTAACCTAATTACTCATCATATTATACCTGGTTAATGTGTGTGTGTGCATATGTGTGTGTGTGTGTAGGGGGGAGGGGGCAGAATAAATCACTAAAGGATGGATGTTACTGCACCTACTATGCCACCTTAGCTAATTAGTCATCATATTACACCTGGTTAATGTGTGTGTGTGTGTGTGTGTGTGTGTGTGTGTGTGTGTGTAATTCACCGGGTCGGTCAGGATCACTTGATGGTCGTGATCGTCAGCTTTTACCCTCCCGGAAGGGAGCTGAGAGCTCATATAGTCCGATCTAAGGGCAAGGCTGTGACCTTCACACACGCACACACCCGTCCCCTTGCTCAAGGGGGACAGTGTGTGTGTGTGTGTGTGTGTGTGTGTGTGTGTGTGTGTGTGTGTGTGTGTGTGTGTGTGTGTGTGTGTGTGTGCGTGTGTGTGTAGGCAGAATAAATCATGGGTGTTACGAATCCTACCATTCCACCTAACCTAATTACTCATCATATTAGGTGAAGCAGCACAAGGTTATGAAGGAGTGCATGGGGGATGTGCGTATGGTATAAGGAATGCAGAAGGGGAAAGGATACTCGAGTTTGGGGAGGCAACGGACATGATTGTGTGCAACACACATTTTAGGAAAAGAAACAGAAGGTTAATTACTTATGAGTCTGGGGGAAATAGCAGTCAGATAGATTATTTTCTGGTTAGGAGGGCTGATAGGAGGTTAGTGAGGGATGTTAATGTTATAGGAAGTGAGGAGTGTGTGCAGCAGCACACGAACGAGTGATGAAAAAGAGGACTTATGTACCTAGGAGGAAAATATGGAAGCTGAAAAAAAAAAGTAGTAAGGGATGCCTTCTATAGCGAGATAAGGAGAGTGGTGGCTGAACAGGGAGCCGTAGACAGAGGCGTTAATGAACAGTACAGAGCCCTCAAGAACAACCTCTTGAGAGTTACTGATGTAACATGCGGTTGGACAAGAGGACCACCAAGACATAAAGTAACTTGGTGGTGGGATGAGGGTGTAGAAGCTGTACTTTGTTTTTGTTGATTTGGAAAAGGCCTTTGACAGAGTTCCTTGAAAGGTGGTGAAGTGGGCAATAAGAAAGCTTGAGTTGGAGGAGTGGCTGGTTAGGGTGGTTATGGCTATGTATGTGGGTGCTCACACCCAGGTAAGAGTGAATGGAGATTTGAATGATGAGTTTTCCGTGAATGTTGGTGTGCATCAGGGGTCAGTTTTGATTCCCATGCTGTTTATCATGGTAATTGAAGCACTCTCACTTGACTTTAGACTGGACTCACGTGGGAGATGTTGTATGCCGATGATTTGGTGTTGATTGCAGAGAACGAAAGGGAGGCGGAGGAAAGATTTAGGAAGTGGAGAGATGGTATGGGGCACAAGGGCTTAAGGGTAAATGCAGATAAAACAAAAGTGATGATATCTAGGGTTGGTGGCGGTACTGTCAAAGACGAGGGAGAGTGGCCATGTGCAGTTTGCCACAAGGGCGTGGGAAGTAATTCCATCTTGTGCGGTGTTTGTGGTAAATGGGTGCGCAAGAGATGTAGTGGTATCAGAGGTAGACTGCGAGATAATGCTGATTTTATGTGCATGGCGTGTCGGGGAGAGCAGGTGGAGATTGTCAGGCATGAAAGGATTGAACTTGCTGGTGAATCTCTTGAGTGTGTGGAAGAGTTTTGTTATTTAGGGGACATATTGTGTGCTGGAGGTGGGGCTGGAGCTAGCTCTGTAGCTAGGGTGAGAAGTGGTTGGAAGAAGTTCAGGGAGCTGTTGCCTCTCCTGACACTGAGAGGACTCTCCCTACGTGGTAAGGGGTCTTTGTATGCAGCATGTGTTAGGAGTGTAATGCTGTATGGTAGTGAGACCTGGGTACTAAAGGAAGAGGATATTCGCAGGCTCAAACGTACAAAAATGACTGTGATTAGGTGGATGTGCGGTGCATCGCTGCGTGCAAGGCCTGGGGGAGCTGGGTTTACGATGAAGAGTTGAGAGGTAGGATGGGACTGGAGTGTATTGGTGTTGTGATGAGGAAGGGTAGATTGAGATAGTTTGGGAGGTAGGATGGGACTGGAGTGTATTGGTGTTGTGATGAGGAGAGGTAGATTGAGATGGTTTGGGCATGTGGAGAGGATGGGGGATGATAATTGGGTGCAGAAGGTGGGAAGTGTTAATATTGGGGGTGGGATTATGAGGGGTAGACAGAGAAAGACATGGGACGAGGTCATTAAGTGTGACCTCAGGGTTAAGGGACTGAACAGGGAGGCTGCAATAGATCATGCAGCATGGAGAGCCGCCATTAGGTGACCAAGGCCGACGCATGCAAGCATGTTGGAGCCTTTAAAAACGAAACGAAACGAATTACACCTAGTAAATATATATATATATATATATATATATATATATATATGTGTGTGTGTGTGTGTGTGTGTGTGTGTGTGTGTGTGTAAGAAACAAAATCTGAAAGTAAATATGGGAAAGTGTAAAAACTGCGCTTTGAGAGGAATGACGTAGTGAAGTGTTTGTGATGCTGCAGGATTAGGAAATGTATTATGTGTGTGTGTGTGTGTGTGTGTGTGTGTGTGTGTGTGTGTGTGTGTGTGTGTGTGTGTGCCTTTAATACACTGCTAACTCACCTGCAGGTCCTTGTGTGTTGTGGAGACGGCTCAGGCTGCTGGTGTGGGCGTGGGGATGGCAGTGAGCGTGCTGAAATGAGACAAGGAAATAAGCATGTATACCTAGTAATTAAACATGGAGTTAATTATCACACGCGTGTATACTGGCACTGATTACTTCACTACCCTCACAGCACACACACACACACACACACACACACACACACACACACACACACACAAACTTGCATGCATACTCTTAACATCTAGAATTACTACTACTACACTTTATTAACGTTTCACAGGAATGTATATACTTTCCAGTTTATCCATGTACCGTACAGACTTGTTGTGGGCTATAATTAGATGTGTTGTATATGGTATGTACGGTATATGGTGTGTACGGTATATGGTATGTACGGTATATGGTGTGTACGGTGTATGGTGTGTACAGTATATGGTGTGTATGGTATATGGTGTGTACGGTATATGGTATGTATGGTATATGGTATGTACGGTATATGATATGTACGGTATATGGTGTGTATGGTATATGGTGTGTACGGTATATGGTATGTACGGTATATGGTATGTACGGTATATGATATGTACGGTATATGGTATGTACGGTATATGGTGTGTACGGTATATGGTATGTACGGTATATGGTGTGTACGGTATATGGTGTGTACGGTAATGGTGTGTACGGTATATGGTATGTACGGTATATGGTGTGTACGGTATATGGTGTGTACGGTATATGGTGTGTACGGTATATGGTGTGTACGGTATATGGTGTGTACGGTATATGGTATGTACGGTATATGGTATGTACGGTATATGGTGTGTACGGTATATGGTGTGTACGGTATATGGTGTGTACGGTATATGGTGTGTACGGTATATGGTATGTACGGTATATGGTGTGTACGGTATATGGTATGTACGGTATATGGTATGTACGGTATATGGTGTGTACGGTATATGGTGTGTACGGTATATGGTATGTACGGTATATGGTATGTACGGTATATGGTGTGTACGGTATATGGTGTGTACGGTATATGGTGTGTACGGTATATGGTATGTACGGTATATGGTGTGTACGGTATATGGTGTGTACGGTATATGGTGTGTACGGTATATGGTGTGTACGGTATATGGTGTGTACGGTATATGGTCTGTACGGTATATGGTGTGTACGGTATATGGTGTGTACGGTATATGGTGTGTACGGTATATGGTGTGTATGGTATATGGTGTGTACGGTATATGGTGTGTACGGTATATGGTATGTACGGTATATGGTGTGTATGGTATATGGTGTGTACGGTATATGGTGTGTATGGTATATGGTGTGTATGGTATATGGTGTGTATGGTATATGGTATGTACGGTATATGGTGTGTATGGTATATGGTGTGTACGGTATATGGTGTGTACGGTATATGGTATGTACGGTATATGGTGTGTATGGTATATGGTGTGTACGGTATATGGTGTGTATGGTATATGGTGTGTACGATATATGGTGTGTACGATATATGGTGTGTATGGTATATACGGCAGTTTTGTTACATACACCACCAAAATAACTTTGAAGGACTGACCAATATAACTGATTTTCCAACACCGCCGCCAATGCCACCACCTCCTCAACCTCTTATTAATTACAAATACTTCACATTTATTGCTGATCCTGTTACTTTATCTCGATGTGTGTGGGGAGGAAGCAGACCCATCAAGCACAAACAAGCAGGCGCCTTGTTGTGGCAGACAGCACCTGGCCAGGGTGGGGAAAGGGTCCTTCCACATGGCGAGGTGCAGATAAAATGGAGGAGGCATCGCCTCCAACAGGATGTGCTGTGTATGGGAGATATGTATGAGTAGTAGTAACAGGCCGGACTTTGACTACTTGGTGAATGTGGTCGAGTTCTCCACCTGGGAGTGTTGTGCAAGGCCAGCCACCACGTCAATGTCATGGTAGTACCTCCCAGGACAATGGTAACCATCCACCTACTACCTTTTTGATGGGCTAACAGGTGCTACACCTTGCCCAAGGGTGACCCGGGACTATGCAGGGCAGGGGCGTCCATCTTCCCTGAGCCGGCCACATTACCCGGCCACATAGCCAAGTATTTGCCACTGAAATAGTCAAAGCACGAGAGTGTGTGTGCACCAGGCCTAATGTAAACCCTTCCATCAGCACGAGAGTGTGTGTGCACCTGGCCTAATGTAAACCCTTCCATCAGCACGAGAGTGTGTGTACACCTGGCCTAATGTAAACCCTTCCATCAGCACGAGAGTGTGTGTGCACCTGGCCTAATGTAAATCCTTCCATTAGCACGAGAGTGTGTGTACACCTGGCCTAATGTAAACCCTTCCATCAGCACGAGAGTGTGTGTACACCTGGCCTAATGTAAACACTTTCATGCCATGACACGTAATTCTTTCCACCAGCTTACAATTTTATTCAACACTGGTCAGTCCTCTGGTGGTGAAGGGG
>NC_137039.1:6686656-6694156 GCF_032717465.1 Coenobita brevimanus
ACAACACTGCCATTGTTTATATATCGCCTGTGTACCTGAACAACATTATACAAGGCAAGAATAATAAGCTTACAGTGGTGCCAAGGAACAATACTATCATCCCACGTCGGTAATCTCTCTCTCTCTCTCTCTCTCTCTCTCTCTCTCTCTCTCATTTAAAAGCAAACTATAATTCTCTCTCTCTCTCTCTTTTAAAAGCAAACTATAATTCTCTCTCTCTCTCTCTCTCTCTCATTTAAAAGCAAACTATAATTCTCTCTCTCTCTCTCTCTCTCTCTCTTAAAAGCAAACTATAATTCTCTCTCTCTCTCTCTCTCTCTCTCTCTTAAAAGCAAACTATAATTCTCTCTCTCTCTCTCTCTTAAAAGCAGACTATAATTCTCTCTCTCTCTCTCTCTCTCTCTCTCTCTTAAAAGCAAACTATAATTCTCTCTCTCTCTCTCTCTTAAAAGCAAACTATAATTCTCTCTCTCTCTCTCTCTCTCTCTCTCTCTCTTAAAAGCAAACTATAATTCTCTCTCTCTCTCTCTCTCTTAAAAGCAAACTATAATTCTCTCTCTCTCTCTCTCTCTCTCTCTTAAAAGCAAACTATAATTCTCTCTCTCTCTCTCTCTCTCTCTCTCTCTCTCTCTCTCTGATATTGTGTTGATATAAACAAGACCTTGAGAGCTCTCTCCTTTCCTTGAAAGTTTTGGGCATTCCAGTGATCTGCCGGCTACCAGCCTTGGCACGGAGCAATAGTAAGCACCCGTCGTCCGTTTGGTGACATAAGGGGCTTTGGGGCTTTAGCCTTAGACTAGTAGCAGTCGTGAAAATTATATCTCGGCCGACCCCCTCTCGTCAGATTTTTCTCCCGGCTGCGCATGCGCGGTGGGGGAGTGTGACGTGTGGTGACTGACGTCATGTGCACGTCACTGTACCCCCACCGGTGCTGCGTCTTGACTCCCTGACTTCATTGCTGTGGCAACATGGCTTATTCTGGCCCTGCCTCCCTTGCTGACATTGAAGCTTACCTCTATCTCGGTGAGGACGAGGACATAACAGACCAACACTCGCCCCCAGTGGCACTCGCCACGCAGCAACCTGGCCCCACCTCTTGGCAGCCCAGTGTTGCAGTCCCCCCTCCCGCTGCGCCTACCACCTCCACCAAACGACCCATGGACCAGGCTTCGGATTCAAGTGGTTCGTCCTCACCTGCTCCCAAGGCATCCAGGCGCATCGAGACTTCTCATCCAGCTGCTTCTGATAATTCATTCCCTCGCCCTGGCTCTCAATAGGCGTTTTTTGTAGCACCTCGGAAAGTCAAAAGGATTTGGGTTTCCGCAGTTGGAGTTTACAGAACGCTAAGCAATAGCACAGCCAGACGAACGAGCACTGTGAGCCCTGGAAGAACTGTCGTACATAGCCAGTCTGCAAGGAAATGAGATGACAACTTTTTCATAATGACATTTTATGCTCCTAAGATAAACGTAGGAGCATTACTTACAATTTTCGTTCCATTCCGAAGCAGAAATTAAGGCCAGTAGAAACCATTTACTCTCCTATTCTTTTCAAGTAAGCCCAACCTCGCGGTGGATTTGTAAACTTGTTTCAATGGCTGCAGTTCCTGCGGTAAGACGTATGATAAACTGGAAAATTTTTGGGATCCAAGCACATTTCACGGTTTGGAAATGCATCTATATCCCTCAAAAAACACATAACATGAAAATACTTATGACTGACTGAGACGTTACATAAGAATTTTGTATTTTGTACTTTCGTTGGAACGAAGCCAAAACCACAGTCAATTTATTGGACGCGTCGGCCATTTTGAGGCTGGAGGTGCGAGCTGGTGCGAGACGGAACATTTAAATTGATTGATTTTCGTAACAAAGTACATTGTTAGAATTCCTTATTGTCATATAGTCATTAACATGATTATTTTTTATGCATTATAATATAAAAAATGAATAGTTATCTTCTGGTATTGCGAATTAAACACCATGCTAAACTCCCTAACTGGCTACACTCCGCTACACAACACGCTGATTGGTAGTTTGGGTATGCACCACTGCAGAGGCAAACTCCTCGGTGAGGAGTTTGACTTTCCAACCGCGGAATCTCAAACCCCTTTGACTTTCCGAGGTGCTACAAAAAACGCCTATTGTTCACCCCCTCTGGCCACCACTGTCCTTCCAGCATTTGCTCCCAGAGCTGAATATGTCAAGCTTGTCTTCTGTGTGAACCCAACTGTGGAAACGAAGCTGCGCTGGCTCTCTGACGTCACCAGGGCTTTCTGCCTCAATCGGGAGTTGGCCGAGGTGAAAATGTCTGCTGTCACCTCTCGTTTTGTTTATATCTCACGTAAACGTCCCGACATCATCGAAAGTGTTGCGAAAGGTGACTTCTTATCTTTGAAGCTTGATGTTCAGGACTCCGTTGAGAGGCCGAGGAAGTTCCCGACGTATCTCGTCACCCGCTACCCTGTTGATGTAGACCCTTCTCTGGCCAAGGAACTTAATGGCGTATACACTGTGCGTCGCTTCTATCAACATGGCACGCCCATCAACCGGCTTGTTGTCGTATGGAGCCTCCCAGACCCACCGCCACCAGCTTTCAGCTTCAGCTTCCTTCCTTGCCTTCCATCCTGTGAGTTTAAAAGGATGAGAGACGAACTGCCTTGGTGCTACAAATGCTGGGGTATTGGTCATATATCCCGGTATTGTGCTGCTTCCTCTGATAAGTGTGGTTGGTGTGCCGGCCCCCACTCCTCCTGGACTTGCCCACATCGCACCCCCACCCAACCTACCACCGCTGATGCTACTCCTGCATCAGACCAGCCCACCCCACCTGCTCCAGATACATCAGTGTGGAAATGCCCCCGCTGTAATGAACAAGGAGTCAATGTGTGGCACGGTTGCCTGAAGCGCTTCCGTGCTGCCGCCTCGCTTGCTGTTGACGCTACGCCTCACACCTTGCCCCCACCACCACCACAACCATGGTCGCGACCAGGCGTTGCTTCACCACCTCCATCCTCTACCCTGGCTGCCTCGCCGCAAGTCCTTGCCCTTCACGAGGCCATTGCCAACCTGACGGCACGTTGCGCAGCCATTGAAGCACGTTTTGATGCAATCGAGACCCGCATTGATAGTCTCGCCACCCAGCAAGCCACCACTGAGCGCACCCTCGCCACACTCGTTGAGTCACACCATGCCGTCATCACGTCTATCACCACCCTTTCTGAGAGACTAGAAGCCCTCGCCTCTACCTTTGAAAAGCTCAGTGATCGACTCATCAAGGAGCCACCGCACCGCAAGCCTCAGAGCAGCGCCGCTTCCATGTCATCAGGCGGCAACACTTTGACGTCCTTGTCCCCACCAGCCTCCCGTAAACCTAAAGGCAGACTTCAATAACGGAATGCAGCTTCACATCATCTCTTGGAATGCCTGTGGTATCGGAACTTACTCGAAGCTTACTGCCCTCCAGACTTATATAGGTCGTCACCACCCACATGTCATCTTCAGGAAGCTTTTGTAGGCCGCCATGTGCTCGGGGTTGAAGCTCCCCCACTCCCAGGCTTCGTCTCTTATGTCCATCACGTCAGGAATGGCCTCGTGAGCTACATTCACTCCTCCATTCCCCATCAACTCCTCCGCTGCTCTACCGATGACAACATGACCTTCCAGCTCTTCGAGATCACCGTGGGTGCTGGGAAGCTTCGACTCTGCAATGTGTATTCTGCTCCAGGAAAGATCAATCTCCCTGCTCTCCCACCACCTACGTCGCAAGGCATGATCTACATGGGGGACTTCAACGCCCGACACCCCGCCCTAGGTGATGCCTCCCCCTCCCCAAATCATGGTGGACTACCTCTTCTCGAATACATCCGCCGACACCGGCTCACTCACTGGCCTACTGGGGGCGCCACGCACACCCAAGGAGGCACGCTTGATCACATCATTACCTCTGGCCTGGTGGCGTCACATGTTCAGTGCTTTTCTATACAAACCCTTTTCTCTGATCACATCGCTCTTGGATTACAGTACTCCCTACCAAGTGGACCTTCCTCTCCTCACACTCGCTTCCGCATCACCATTCCTCCAAAGTACTGCCCTAACTACATATTCTACATCTCCAGTCTTCTACCAACATTTAACTTCCAGTCGCCTGAGAATCTGTACTCCTCTCTGGTTCGAGCAACACATGACTTTTACACTCGTTTTGTGACACGTCCGCACATCAAAAGACACGGTGTGGCTCATGCCTGGACACTGGATCAGCGCATTCTCCAGGCAGAAAGGCAAGCTGTGGATGATGGTATCGCATTCCAGAGCCAACCAACACATGCCCGTCTCATGCAGTATCGTGCGTCCAGAGATGACCTTGTTGCCCTTCAGCAGGGTGCCCGTACCGAGGCTTGGAGGAAGTATACTGATAGCATCAATCACCAGACAAGTGCTGCCTCCATGTGGCACCTTATCAACAGAGTTATTAGGAGGAAACCCCCAAGTGCTCTTCACCACAGCCCAGCACAGTATGCAGAGGACCTGATCACTACCTGGTCTGAGCAGGCGCAGTCACACAGTCTTCCCGTCCATGTTCAAGAGGCACTCTCCACCCACAGGAACGCCCACACATTGCGTCTCATGGCTGCATTACTCCGGCCGGATGAAGAAGACGACGTACCCATCACTGAAGATGAACTGCGCCGTGCTCTTGCCAGGAGTAAGACGACTGCACCCGGGGAAGATGGTATCACCTTTCAAGTCCTCCGCCTCCTCCTCAAAGTTCCCGGCTCTCCCTTGCTGAAGCTCTACAATCTTTGCTTCCAAAGGGGATACGTGCCTCATGCCTGGACCTCTAGTATCATTGTGCCCATTCCCAAACCTGGCACAGACAAGTTCAGGCCTATTTCACTCACCTCCTGCTTTTGTAAAGTGCTTGAGCGCATATTCCTTGCTCGCCTCATGTCCCGGCTACAAGACAAGTTATCTCAGAGCCTGTATGGTTTTTTGCCACAGAGGAGCACACACCATTGCCTGATGGACCTGTATGCCCGCCTCTCCCCCGCCAGTGTGGTAGCATTTCTTGATCTCAAGAGTGCTTTTGACATTGCCAACAAGGAGGTTATTCTTGACCAGCTGGCTGAGTTTGGGGTACACGGTAATCTCCTATGGTGGATCCGAGGTTATCTTTGTAACAGGAACTCACGTGTGCTATTCCAAGGGGCATGTAGCACGTCCAGGGAATTCGAGCTTGGTACTCCCCAGGGTGGAGTTTTAAGTCCTTTTCTTTTCAATGTTTTGATGCACCGCTTGCTGACTCTTCTACCCCATATTCTTGGCACGACTATCACCTGCTATGCTGACGACATCTGTGTGCATTCCACCTCTGCTGCCGGTCTTCAGAGATTCCTACAGTCTTTCTACGAGTCGTCCTCTGTTTGTGGCCTCCTTCTCTCCCCAGACAAGAGTCGAGTATTCTCTCCTCGGGGCTGTGATACACTCCCGGTGTTTACTGTGGGACAAAGAGTTATCCCGCCCTGTACGCAGTGCCTATACCTGGGAACGCCAGTGCGCATCACTCCAGCCATACCTGCTCGCCAACGTGTCCATCCCATCATCCAAGATCTCCTCCACCGGCTAGAACAGTGCTTTGTCCCCTTCAAGTGGCTTACTAATTATGCTGCCGGCATCTCCATCCCCTTGGCAAGAAACATCTACATTACCTTCATACGGTCAGTCATCGATTATCTCTCCCCAGCACTTAGCCAGCTCTCTAGGACCACCTTGGAGCCTTTTGAAAAGTTTCAGAACAAAGTGATGCGATACATTCTTGGGTGCCCCACCTCCACCAGGATAGTAACCATGTTGACTGAACTAAATCTTCCTTCAGTTGTTGAGAGGATCCACGCCAACGTCACCTCCTTCAGCATCAAGTGCCTTCACTCACCCCATCTTGTTCCACACTATTCCCACGTCCTGCGAGCCTCACTTGACCCTGCTGCTCCTCGCCTTCTACTTCGTCCTGGCGTCCGCACCCTCGTCAACACAGTGTGCTCCTCCCTGCAGCGTCTTCACATCGACGTTACCGTGGCCGAGGTTGATCATGGGCCATCCCCATGGAGGATTCCACAGCCTCATGTCACCTTCACACCCACCTCAAAGACTGACCCACCTTCCCTTCAGAAACAGCTAGCTTTGGAGCACATTGCTGCGCTCGCCTCCTCTGTCTCTGACACACATCACCTCTATGTGGATGGGTCCATACAGCCTGATGGCAGTGCTGGCTGCGCCATCTACTCACCGGACTTGGAGCCCCCGGAGGGTGGCTGGGTTGGTCGCAGGTTACCCAACTCGTCCAGCTCTACATACTGTGAGCTTCAGGCCCTTCTCCTGGCTGTCAGTCTCCTCCGTCAGCGGCAGGTGAATGGTGTTGTGATATGTGATTCTCAGTCTGCACTTCAGGCCATCTCGTCTCCACACCCCTCTCAATGCTCACTCATCAACTGCATCTTGCATCAGTTAGTAGCGGCTCAAGATCTTTCCCTCTGCATACGATTTTTGTGGATTCCTTCCCATGTTGGAATAGTTGGGAACGACAGGGTGGACCTCCTCGCTAAGAGTGCCTGCGAACTGCAGCTGCCTGACAGTGCTGCACCCTCCCTTCTCTGCTACAAGCGGATCATATACTATGCCGCACTTCTCCCCACACTCCACCGCATGAATGTTGAGCGTCCACAGAGTGTATCTATACAACACTACGACCACTTCCGACTCTCTTCCCCGAGGTATCACCGACATGGGCTCATGGTTCGCAGACATAATATTGTGACTGCCCGGCTTCGGCTAGGGTACAGACCTCTGTGGCAAGTCTCCGAGGCGGGGGACGTACCCCACTACTCCACCTGCAAGCTCTGCGACCGTCCAAATGCCAACAGTCTCCATCACTACTGCCTCGAGTGTCCCTCAGTGAGTGATTTGCTGCCTCAGGACCAGGACTTAATACATGTGTGTCGGCACTTGTTAAATGATGACAACTTGGATACTGTTTTAGCCCGACACCCACACTTTGGTGGGTGCTGAAACTTGTTTCACAGTGTATGCTGGTGTATTTCACCTTCTTGTAAGATCACTCTTGCCTTTGTCCAGCTTCACTCTACATGACAGCGTGTCCTACGTGTCACGAATACTATGTATGATTAGAGACTGAGGACTGTACTAGGTTTGTCGCTCTATGAGCGTAATAAATTAATTAAAACAAAAATCTCTCTCTCTCTCTCTCTCTCTCTCTCTCTTAAAAGCAAACTATAATTCTCTCTCTCTCTCTCTTAAGAACAAACTATAATTCTCTCTCTCTCTCTCTCTCTCTCTCTTAAAAGCAAACTATAATTCTCTCTCTCTCTCTCTCTCTCTCTCTCTTAAAAGCAAACTATAATTCTCTCTCTCTCTCTCTCTCAATAGCAAACTATGATTCTCTCTCTCTCTCTCTCTCTCTTAAAAGCAGACTATAATTCTCTCT